>NC_054538.1:35037424-35337632 GCF_017654505.1 Polyodon spathula | reverse complement strand
TCAACAGGGATCAGGCAATACAATTTTGAAAACGTATGTGCATTTGACCTGAAAAAACAATACTAGAAGTTTTGTAATCTATTGCTTCAGTGCATCCTATACCAGAAATCTGGAGGCTTACTACAGCTCAGATACAGTATCCTAGTCAATTATTTTGCCATTCTGAGGGAAGACATTAAATACAATTGGCCACTGCATACAGATTTTTGCTGAAAGAATTTCAGAGGTTAAAGATCCAGTACCTTTCCTTACCTTTAACTGCTGTTGTAATTCACTATTGAGCCTGGCCAAGACTGTGTTTGTTTCCTTATTTCTTCTAATTGAGGCCTGAATAGCCTTTTTGTCCTTGCCCACAGATCTGTGAATAAAATAAATAAATAAATAAGTCAAGAACATGCACCCGCCCGCCCCCGCCAAGGACACATTACAGGTGAAAGAACCCAAAAGGTAGGTCACATTTCCATACATTCACAGTATGTGGGATTGTCAGCTGTATTATCGCAGTATGTGGAATAACTAATGTCCATGCAAAATGTTGTAGTCATACTAACATGTTTTACACTAGTGGTTCCCCAACTGAGCTCTCAATTACTTAACTAGACCCTTCATTGAACTGCTAATTTACTTAATTAGCTGAAAACAAGTAAATAGTTAATAAACTAATTAAACAAAGTATCAGTTCAATTAAGGGTACGAGCTCAGTTGGAATGAAAACCAGCAGACACAGTGGATCCTCAAGACCGGTTCGGGAACCACTGTTTTACACAAATGATTGTAATCTTGATGTTTTTTGGGTACATTTAGGTCAGGGCTTGTCAAACTCTGTCCTGGGGAGCCCCTGTGTCATCTGGTGTTCATTCCAACTGAGCTCTCAATTACTTAACTAGACCCTTAATTGAACTGATAAATTGCTTAATTAGACCTTTTTATTTATTTTCAGCTCTTGAACAGTTGCAGATTTCAAGTTAGCTATAACATTTTATAAGTAACTTGAACTGCAATTTTTAAGAGCTGAGAACAAGTTAAATGGACTAATTAAGCAAATTATTACTTCAATTAAGCGTCTAGTTAAGTAATTGAGTACTTGGTTGGAATGAAAACCAGCAGCCACAGGGGGTCCCCAGGACCGAGTTTGAGAAGCCCTGATTTAGGTAATCCAGACTGAAAATCTAATTTAAAAAAAAAATAACAAAAAAGTTACACTGTTCTAGCACAATGCAATACCAGATCAGTTTGTTTTACTATTTTGGTAAGTTTTTATTTTCTATTAAATTCTAAGATATACATTTAGCTTACCATAAGGAGAATAATGGCTATGTGGAATAACATCAAAGACTGGGCTATGTAAAGGAGGATGTAAACCATTTCTACAGCATTTACTGAATCCCAACAAGCTGTTTTTGTCTACTTTGATATAAAATCTAGGAAGTGTACAAGTCCTTTACAAAAAATGGTTACAGATGCAAGCAAACAAACAGCTTTCCATTTAAGCCTGTACTGACTTTAGAAGGGCATTAAAAGAAAGTGAGGGGGTCTCAGAGTGGCTCATCCAGTTAAAGTGCTGCCGCTGGGAGCGCAGGATGAGTCACACAGCTTGGACTGTCCAGGCTGTGCAAAGAGGTCGAACTTTGCTGGGGACTCCGAAGGGGGCGTCACATTGGCTCAGACTCCCAGGGTGGGGGGGATGGGAAACCGGCAGGGATTGCGTCTCTTCATCGCGCAACAGTGAATCCTACTGGCCAGACACTGAGCACATTCAAAGCAGATATAAAGCAGGGCTGATCTCTGTTCTCCATGATCAGTAGCTCAACCACCTCTGGTCTGTAAACCAGGTGTCCAATCCCAGTCTTGGACTGCCAGTGTCCCTCCTGGTTTTTTGTTCCAACTGTGTCCTAAATTACTTAATTGGACCAATTATTACCAATTACTGTTCTAATTAAGTAATTTAGGGCACAGTTGGAACAAAAACCAGGAGGAACACTGGCATTCCAGGACCAGGATTGGACAACTCTGTTGTAAACGATAACAATAGCTATCGTTTTGATCGCTTTCAGAGCGATTTTTTCCTGCTACAACAATATCAATAAATGTTTCTGGCCAATCAGGGCTGTATTAAATGTAACACCATCACCTACCTGGTGTTATTTTATATAATATTTTAAACACAATAAACAGTAAATACAGGCATTGCAATGATTTACTACAGAGAAGACTGCCCTCCACAGAACATCACATCAGAAAACTGGTTCTAGTATATGTCAAGGATTTTTTTTTTTGTTTGTTTTTTTAATTGTTATAATTTAGTTGTAACATCCATTAATGTATAATTATAGCAGAAGCACAACGTATATGCTCCATAAAGACGTTTCAGTCTGATTATTGTAGTTGCTTTTTTGCTTTAAAATAATAACAATAATAATAATAATAATTTATAGAATATCGTCATATGAAGTATGGTGTAATCAACGATACATATCATGTTCTTATTTTATGTTTTACTTTAATGGGAAGTGGTTGTACCCAAGGCGACTGTGCATACTTCCTTGAGGCAATACCCATGGTGTAATTTTCAGCACTTGACTATACCAATGAGCGTGTGGAATTGCCCTAACTCCTCCCTACTCTGCAATATTCTGTGTACCCACTCGTCTTCTCTGTCTCCTGCACCTTCTGTTGATCTAATACAACAGGAGTATTGAGGACGCTCACACACCCTCAGAATGCATGTGCTGTGTAGGGACTTGCTGCGGTGAGGAGAGAAAACATAAATTGGACATTCCAAATTGGGGAAAGTTTATAAAAATAATAGGTCACTAAATTATATTAAAAAAAGTGGAAAAGCTTATTACACTTGTAACATTAAGACTAAAATATATATTTTACCTTGGAATTGAAGGTTGTGTAGCTAGAACAGCAGCTATGACATTTGATTTCTGTGAGTGGTCATCTGCATCTGGTCTCAGTTCATCTTCTGATTTTAATCTTCTGCGAACAGGCTTTGGCGGAGGAGCAAGAGGTGTGGAACCTTTAGCCTGATAACAGAGCGTATTAAAATTCATAAATCAAAGCAACATTTAATTTATGATTTTAATTAAAGGCAATGATACTCGTATACTTTTTTCTTTACACTTTCTTTTTTTTTTTTTTTTTAATTTGTACATACTGTGTTTGCAGTAACAGTTGCTTTATCATCTCCCCGGCCATCAGCTTTTGCAGTTCTAAGGGTACCAGCAGATTCTATGGGTTTGTCAGCCTATACAAATCAGGAACAGGACTAAAATCAGTAATGCTGTTACATCTGTGGAACAGGACATGGTGTGCAAGTACCATAATACACAGCCTTATTCTAGTACATAATTGTATTTGCCAACACTGAACCACTGGCAGGTTGAAACTGAAACCTGGAGGGTGGTGATGGCTGAGGACTGGATTTAAGACCACTGGGTCAGACAAAGTTCAGAATGTCTGAATTTTAACTATTTATAAAAACATAATATTGTGCCTCTTGTGATGCTACACAAAACACACACAACTGATACAACTGTCTAGCACTGTATATAAGAAAGACCATAATCTCTTCATACCATTTATCAAATCTACAGGAAAACATCTGAGTTACACACAGAGGTATCAATCAATTCTTTGATGTTTTGTATACTTTAGCTTACAGGACATATTTGGCTTGGATAAAATATCTCTACGAAATATTTTTAAAAAGTATTACAGAGGTAAACTGGATGCTGGAGAAACTTGCCCAAGGCTTCTAAGAAATTAAACAGAACAATACCCTGAGAAAGCCTGAGCGGAAGATAAGTCAACATTGGACAACGCGGTTAACGACTTAGGAATGGAAACGGATATGAGAATGGAGATTACTTTACAAAAGACTAGTTCAAGATCTGAGGTTAGCAAAGACACGAAAGTCCAGGTTTGTGCCTGCAGCTGGAGCAAGGTGACGACAGTCAGGGGTTTGAAGATTCATCAAGGGAGAATGAAACGCTTGAGGGAGAAGGGACATGGGCCTCGCGTTGATCAGAACTTCTTACGAAGTCAGTCGAATGTCCAGCGACAGGAAGCAAACCACAGTTCAAGATATCTGCACCCCTGCCATAGACCTGAGGAGGACTTGTATGGATACAACTAGTGATGAACCTAATGATCCTTGTGAACCTGGTCAGACGAACCAGCGTAAAAAAATAACTTCAACGGGTACAAGCCTGAAGTTAAATAGCCAAGAGCTTGTGATAAAAAAGCATGGGAAACAGTAAACATGGCTCTCAGTTTCGCATTGGAAAGTTTAAGTGGAACAGTTGAAAAGCTGCTGGATAAATTTGGGGACATCACCGATGCATATGAAAGTGAGAGGTTTGGAGTTGGAAAAAGTACAAACTATTCCTAGAAAGTCTAGACGACAGCAGGAGACTGAATGCTTAGTTAGAGAAAGGATGCCGCTGAGGAAGCAATGGAGAAGAGCAGAACAAAGTCAGAAGGAGGGACTCAATCAGTTAAAAAAGGTCATAAAAGATAAGCTTGCAACATTGCACAGGGCTGAGTGCCTACGGTAACGCTACAAAAAAGCAGCATGCCAGCACTAACTTTTAAAAGACCCATTCAAATTTTTAAAGAAGCTATTCACCAGTAAGAAAAAAATGGCACACTAAAATCGTCTAAATTTGAGCTGGAGAGATATTTGGAGGAAACACATACAGATTAAAAAAGGCAGGAGCCTATGTCAATTCCTTCAGACATCCCACCTATCAATTCACCTGAATACCAAATGGAGGACTGTGCACATAAGTGGAAAGAAATAGAGCAAGCTGTGAAAAAAGCAAGGGCGTTATCATCTCCAGGGCCTAATGGAGTTCACAAGAGTGCTTCTGGAGTTCAACAAATCCTGTGGAAATTGATGAAAGCAGCATAGGAAAAACATGTTGTACCAAGAGCATCGCGCCAAGCAGGTAGAGTCGTTATACCAAAAGAAAGATTTTACAAGAATGTCAGTTTTGCCCTATTTTCCTATAAAATGTAGAAAGCAAGATTTTCTTCAGCATTACTGCTCAGAGATTATCAACTCACCTATGAAAGAACTGCTTCATTGGCATGTCAGTACAAAAAGTGGGCATTCCAGGTTTCCCAGGATGCTTAGAACACATCAGTGTGATCTGGCAACAAATTCAATCAGCTAAAAAGGAGAGGAAGGAGCTCCATGTGACATTCCTGGATTTGTCTAATGCATATAGTTCAGTGCCACATGAACTTCTTTGGGTAGCGTTTGATTTAAGAAGTTTTACCGATGACAATAACAAATTTAGTAAAAACCTACTTTGGAGATTTGCAATTTCGTTATTCAATTTATTCAGTACAACACGGCTATGCCTAATAGTTGGAATAATGGCAGGACGCACCATTTCTCCACTGGCTTTTACCATGGCAATGAAATTAATTATTAGGGCATCAAAATGGGTAGTGGGAGGAGAGCACTTGACTTCTGAAATGAGACAACCACCAATTACAGCATACATGGATGACATGACAACCAAGACTACAAATGCAATTCAAGCCCACTAAATCAAGGCACATCTCTGTAATTAAATGTAGTACATAAAAAGTTTTACATTAATGGTGAGGCAATACCAACAGTGCCTGAGAAGCCAATGAAAAGTCTAGGGAGATGGTTCGATAGGGATCTAAAGGACACAGTTTGTGTGGGAGATGTTAGACAACAAGCAGCGGAAGGGTGAAGAGCATAGACAGCAGCGCTTTACCAGGCAAACAAACTGGTGCTTTCAGTTTGGTCTACTGCCAAGACTGCTGTGGCCACTGACTGTGTATGAGGTTTCTTTGACAACAGTTGAGAAACTGGAAGCTTTAAATCAGTTCATACGTCAGGAAATGGTTGGGAGTTGCATGCTGCCTCAGCAGGGTGGGACTTTATAGTAAAGGAATACTGCAGCTACCAGTCTCTGCTCTAACCAAGGAGTTTAAATGCGCCAACTGAAAATGATATCATTAGATTAACGCAACAAATGCGTAAGGGAGGCAGAACATGTGTGAAAACTGGAAGAAATTGGGCGGCAAAGAAAGCCGTAGAAGATGCAAAGGCTGAGGATGCTGGGACACCAGAATCATTGTCGAGCCCTCTTGAGGTGTCGTGGGCTAGTCGACGAAATACAGAGGACGGAAGGTGCCCACTTGAAGACCCCAGAGGTGTACCCTACTTAGCTCAATCCAGACGGTTGTTGATGCGCAGGGGAGACCGCACTGGGTTGATCCCCGGAGGCAGCATCGCAGCCGTTGTGTGTACTGATGCACTTGGGAGGCAAAATAAGCTGATCCCTGGAGCCAGTATTACACTTCAGCCATCAACACCAGACAGAAGGATATCTACATCATCAGATGAAAAGAAACGCAAATGGATGGAGATGCAGATGGATCACATTAGTTTACTGTAAAGCTACGCGTTAGTTAGAGCTTATCTTGGCGACAGCAGAGTTCAAATCAGCATGAAGTTTTAACATCTACTCATGTAATGGAAATCATACAGGATTTGTGCTACAGCCCTACGCATCACAGCAGACAAAGGGTCATGTTTGACACTGACCTGTATGGCATCAGAGTGTTTTTCACCTTCATCAGATGACTCTTCTGTTGCCACTGACGCAAATACTTCAAACTGGCTGAAATCTGCAAAGTTCGGCTGTTCAGGTATTTGTTGAGGTGAGGTACTAGAGTGAACCACTACACCATCGCCATCCACTGACCGATGCATATGGGGCCCTGCAACCTACAGAAAGAAAGGATTGCAGATATACATTTTACATACTGCTAGGCAGAGATTATAATTTTTAAAAATAATAAAAGTATTTATTATTGTACACCCAACCACCCCTCAGGCACATTTAATGTTATCCCAGAATTAGTCTAGGCAATAAAGTTAATATATGCTTTGGAACTCATTTACCTGTGTTGGCTGAGGTCTTGGAGGCACAGCAGGAGGGTAGGCGACTACACCTGCTTGCTGTTGTCCTGTTCCAAAAAAAAAAAAAAAAAAAAAAAAATTCTATTAACAAATCATTAAAATAAACTTAATTCAATTCAATAGAGAAAAGCAAAAGGTAAACTTTTAAACTGAAATTAACTCCAGAACAACATTTTGTTCATTACCTTGCTCTTCATACTGCCATAATCTATGGCTCACACTACAAGCTACCCACCTGTGGTTACTGCAGCAAAGCTCCTGTTCATATCTAGTGACGAGGAGCGTGAATGTGAGGCATGAGGTCTTGGTGGGGGTGGAGGTGGAGCTACTGCTTTTAGTCCCTCTGGAGAGGTACCTGAATGTGACCTGCAATAATAATAAAACCAGTAAGTGCCAGTCAAATAATTGACATTCCAACCGGTTTCCTGTAAAATGTTTTTACCTATTTGCCCCATATTATGTATTCTCTGCACTTTCAGTGTTATTTCACAAACTGTTATAAAAATAACATTTTTGCTTTCATTAATGATCATAAATACGTACCACCACAACAACTGCTAATAAGTCTTTGAAGACGTCAGAAACAATGTACTGTACCACATTCTCCATTTATAAGCTTTAGATTCAATGGAAATGGCCAAATTAGGAAAATAACTCCCGTTTCAAACCGATGTTCCAGCGGCGTGCTGAACTGAATTCAAACACAAAATATTTACTATGCCCCCATTAAGTACACTAGTAGAGTGGCGTCTGAAACAATTAAGTAGCCTTGACGTTCTTTTGACACTAGCGTGTCTTCCTCTGCCACTCTGACTGCCTCTGGTGCACCTTGTTTCATATGGCGCTCCAGCAGTGAACTGTACTTAATGCAAATGTCACATATGTTAAAGAGTAAAGTGTGTCCCACAATGCTACACTGATCACCTGTTCCCAGCAGAATCAATCATGGTAGCGCCCAGAGAAGCAACCAGTCTCCACCATCATGCTGAGAACAGCCATCACCTTTCTTCTTTTCTTTGTCTCAAAGAATCTTCCAAATAATGATTCGCTGTCTGGCATCACTTTTGTACAGTTGCACAAAATTGATAACAAATGTACAGAAACACATACATTCACACTCACTTCTTGGTTTTGTCATTACTTACTACAATGCATTGTGGAGATTGCTTTGGAATAAGTGATGTGTGCTTCAGTTCTCCAGTATGAAATCAACTGGATCATGGAATATAATGAAGTGTGGCTGTAACATATAATTTCAGTTCGGCACGCTGCTGGAGCATCAGTTTGAAATGAGGGTAACCAATATATTATTGCATGTATATATATATTAATATTGGTATACATATATATATATATAAGGGACTAGCGAGTCCTCAGTGAGTGAGTGTGACAAAGTGCCCGCCCCTGTGTGTATTTTGTGTTGTATGTTGTGTGTTAATGTTGCTGTATAGTCATTGGTACATGGGATATAAAACGGGTCTGTGTAACACAAGTGGTTTAAAATGTACATTTGTATTTAGGCACGAGGATTGCACATTCACGTGCATAAAATGTAATTATGCAAATTGCACTTTATTAATTCACGTGCAGTTGTACCGCGACTCCAATTGAATGATTGATTAGCAATCGAGTCTCAGAACAGCTGCATAAAAGCAGCATGTTTTCACTCACTCGGGGTTGTGTGTTGGGTGAGTGGAGAACGGGATTGGAGACGGAGGTTATAATAATAATAATAATAGTTAAAATATCAGCTCACCGTGTTTGTCTGTGTAGTCCGTTTTGTTTGTCTCTTTAATTTGGCAAAAGTGCCGTGCCTGTGTTTTTTGTTTGCTACAACCTTTTCATTTACTGTTCTGTTCATTCATTAAATGCTGAGCGAAACCAACCGCTCAGCTCCACCTAATTCCACCTCTCTGTTGTTTATTTCCTGGTTCCTGTTTCTGGTCTGACGTCATCCACTACAGCTGTCTCTGTGGCAGTGAGTTACAGGAAAATAATTCCATCTAGGGTTTCTGTGACGTCATGAATTACGAGACCGAAGGTTGAGTAATTTATAAACTGTCACAGAAACCTTAAGAGGCCCATCTATTCTTTTTTTTATAATACATGGATACCCTTGTGATGCTAGTATTATTAATATATTATTCCCATTTTGTTGATCATTAAATGAACATTTCAGTACCGTGGGTGTTGTCGAGTGATTGAAAACGAGACATTTTGTGTTTGAATTGAAAGTGATGGTCTCAAGGAGTCGAATGGGTCAAAGTTCAAGTATATTTTCCTCTAGAGGAATTATCTTCTTTTTTTAAAAAGATTTGAAAAAACCTGTAAAATATGAACAGGCTTCAACAGATTCACTTTTAACAAATCACATATAATACTCCGACCTCTTTTTTACTGCAAGAAAGTACAAGATATTAAATTAATTGTACAACAACAAAATAATATCCAACCTTTGCCGCGTAATTGCACTTCCAATCTGTTCTGGATCTGATGTGTATGAATCCGAACTACTGTAGCCATCTACTAAAATAAATAAAATAAGTATCATACTCAATACAATGTCTCAATTACCAGCTTAATGAGGTACAGGCAGTCCTCGCACTTACAACACAACTGGTTCCTGAAAGTCGCGTTGTAAGTCAAGCGTCGTAAGTCGAAGCACATTTTCCAATAGGAACAACGTTACAAATTGGGGTTACGTTCCTGACTCTTCAGCCAGATAGTTTTACAAAAATGACTCTTTATATTGTATTCATGAAAATTTATTTTTAACTCTTTACACTCAGCCCGGTGATTACGCACATATTACTGAGACACCTACCTGGCTTGTTTAAAAGTAGACTCAGGGCTTTTCAAAGACGTATTCAGTGTGTGTATATGCGGTATTCCTAGTAGGAAATACGATCGCCTGAAGTTAAACCCCTCATCATGTGACAGAGTTCACAGCTTAGGTTTCGTTTTGAGTAAATTGCTCTTATCAGACATTGTTAACGGCAAATAAATTAAAAAAAGAAAAAAAAAACACCAAAAAACGCTAGACTAAGTCAGGACGACTACAAGTACTGCAGTTCGGATGCCGAGCATGTGCACGTGACACATGGCTCACGTCTCGCCGTGTCGTAAATGCCGTATCGATGTCATAAAGTCGAAGCAGGGTAATAATGCAAGAGAGTCGGAAATGCCGTGTGTCTTAAGTTGAAGCGTTGTAAGTCGAGGATCGCCTGTATGCATTTCACTATTATTGAAGATATTCTGTTTTAACAGGAAACTTAAATTTCTAAGTGGGATATTGTCCTTAAAAGAACAGTGACAACACAACATATTTTAATGATAATTTCTAAGGTTTTTTTTGTTGTTGTTGTTGGCATTATAAGATGTTTGTTTTCCTACATGTGCCAATACAAAATAGTGTAAGTTAATATAAGGCAGTAGAAAAGCTTCCCATCAAGAGCTTTATATTGATAAATAGTTCAATTTTAGTTCTGTAGACCCAGAAATTCCATTGCTACTTACCTACAGTGTTACCAGCTACAAATTGTATTGGGGTTATTAGTTTATTTTCTTCACAAAGTTCAGGAGAGTTTGCAAGTAAAGGACTAGTAGGATGCGCATGATCTACACAAAATAAAGAAAAAAGAAGTATCACCATTTACACATATTATACCAATAAAACCTTCTACATTGTACAAGTGTTACTAAGAATAGTATTAAGTTCATATTTTGAGTATACTGTATTCACTTTATATTCTGAAATTGGATATTACAGAGCTGCCACCTGTTGCCTGGGTTATCCTATATTTAAAACCATCATCTCAGAATTTTTTTTATTTATTTTTTTTACTTTTATTTATTTTCGTTATGTGAAAAGGTTTGTAAGGCTTAGGCTTAGACATACATTTGACCTGGAATATAATTAAATTACATTTCTGATGGGCACCTAAACATATTTGGGAACAAATGTGGTATGAGAACATACAGGGCAATTCAAAAGTCCAGACAAATTATATTAATACATTTATTGATGGATAAGCACAGAAGTTAGACAGTGACTTCTGAGATTCAGATGTGTTTGTCCTATTTGTTCAGTGACTTCTGAATCACCCTATGTAGGTCACTCCCTTCGAGAATTCCTGTATAGTGCCTGTCAACCATGACATTTAAACTTTTTTTCTTTACCGCTAGCAGTTCGTTTCAGCTCCATCTCCTGCATATGAATTTTACTGGGAGTCATTCGAATGGGAACAGGATGAACAATTGCTGTGTCCTGTAAGAAAACACATTTCACAGTTTTTCCTTTGATCGTGCACAAATAAAAAGCTTTTTATTTTGACAAGCATATTTCATTGTTTTTACTATTTAAAGATTTCACAAGAATGTGTCATTAAAAAAAAAGTCAGATGCCTTAAATACCATCACAAACAGCGTTGCATAAAGATAAAAAGAATATATTTCCAGTAATGTATTTTAGTTAAATTTATGATAATTTTAAGATTTTTGTGGTATCTAAAATATATATATTATGTGTATATATATATAATATATATATATATATATATATATATATTATATAATGTGTATATGTTTTTTATAATTTTATAAAAACCTAATGGATTCTACCTAACTTTTTCCTGTTTGTGTAATTTCTCGTGATTTTTTAAAAAATCGGTCATGACTAAATAATCAAGCACAGATCACTAGGAGCACTGTTTGATTCACTAACTTAAGCGGCAAAAAGCAAGCAAGATCATGTTTGACACCACCACAGAAGCATATTACCATAAGCCCATGCATTTTAGAGAGAATTATAGTGGAGAAATCTATGGTTAATAAAATAATTAATACTTTACAGGCAGACTAAGTGATTGACTTACAGGATCAGCTGGTGCAATGTTAGAATCAAATTGGGTCAGAGTTTGTGAGCTTGAAGAGCGTTCACTAAAAGTCTCCCACTGCTGAACAGACAGAGCAGAGACAAATCAGCATGGGATCACAAATTACAGAAAAGCTCATCAGATAAGATTGAGGTCCAATACAAAATTAATATTAAAAAAAAAAAAAAAAAACCACCACGCAAACAAACAAAAATGCAGTTTTCAAAATGTACTATTAGTAAAGTGGGGAAAAGGGGTTTATAGCAGAACTTTGTTAGTAATTAAAAATAAGAAACAAATTCAGAGAACATAAAACCTATGATACATTACATCATAACAACAGTACAGGCATTATGCTGCAAGTATCATCCTAAATCGCAAAATTGCTCTGAAAGCGAACTTCTAGTAAATCTTCAATTTCACTTATATCAGCAGCTGATGAAAAAAGGTAAATAACTGAAATATATATTATAATTATATAGCGATATAAAAAAATTGAAATATTTTATATTATATTTATGCTTGATACAAATTGATTTATTGCTTGATAAATTAGCAAAAAGGAACACTTACAAACCATCACCAAAACATGACGCAGACTAGAACCTGCTTGTGTGATTTCAGAATGACAATTAAAACTTGTCAGAATGAAGGCTTATTTAAAAACCTAGTAAGTACATAACATTGTGACAATAACAAAGAGTAGGAACATGGCATTCTCGATACTCTGTAAGAACAATTCTGTAATTGATCATTTGAGAGTTTATCTGGGTTGATTAGTTCTTCATACAAATATTTAATTGATGCGTTACAAGATTGAGGATTTACTAGGAACACACTTACACACTACACACAAGGAATGTTTAATCAATAGTAGTATTTTATTAAGTACACAAATATTTAAACAACAATCAGAAAAATCAGGAAGTAAATCTTACTTCTAAGCAAAAAACACAAGCCAAAGCTCTCACTCTGCAGTCAAACAACTAGCAGGGGAAGTGAAATAAAACACCACCAGCACACCCAGCAGCAGCAGGCTGAGACCATATCTAGTGACTAACACGCACCCCCTAAACTGAAATGGTGCAGACAATCCTAGAATATATCAGATTAAACTTATTAATGGTATATTAGATTAAGGATACAGCAAGTTTACTTTTAAAATAATTTCTTCATACAACAACATGAGGTAGATTACTTAGCTACTTCATCAAGTTTCACAAAGTTATTTCACACACCAAGCGTTCAAACTAAATATTTAATAGTTAAATTCTATGTGAATGTGTTACAATTAATCAATTTAGTTTCATAATGGGAAAATGCAACTGGAGTTACACTCAACGGTTCCTTGATGGTTGGACTTTTGGTTGGCTAGTTTGGAAACCCAATCTGTTACAGTGTCCAGTAAAAAAGCTCTCCTCTCAGCAACAAAGTCTTCAATCCTGATAAAAATCAGAAATTCAGCAACAAAGTCTTCAATCCCCGATTAGGATCAACAAACAGCTGCAAAAGTCTTCAATCCTCCAACAGGATCCACAACAGCGCCTGCCTGCTCTGTCCTCTTCACTCAATCTTTAGCTACGCAGGTAGCAGGGCACAGTTTCTTTTTGGATACTGTAACTTAGCAACACAGAAGATCCAGTCGCTGTTTTACGGCAGTCCTCCAGCTGGGTGTCAATCTTGTCGCATTTGGTCTTTGACTCCCTTGCAGCTTGCTTTCTCTTCTTGGGTCCTGCTGTCAGGCAGTCCCGGAGTTGCAGCTTCGTTTACCAATGTGACCGAAAAATGGAGTGCAAAATGTTTAGTTTTGCTTGGATATTTAGTCTTTTCACTCTACTAAGTAGACACTTTCATGAGGTCATTTGTGTATCCTGCCTCTTTAAAACTCACAGACCTTTGATATTTTAATGTTCTTTTTTGCTGGACTTTGATACTTTATGTCGTCTTGTTACAGTTGTGAATTATCTGTACATAATTCAACTGTCCTTTCAGCCTAATCCAGTCCAGGCGCCACCTAACCCCGGTCACCTAGTTCAGTGGTCATAAAGTTAAGTATGTCTGCATACTTTCTCAAGACACTGCAGTTTGCCCTTAATTAGTCCAGTTACATTTCTAATACATGTTCAGGTACTAATATCATATTCTGGGAATATGCACCACAAGCTTGTACACATTTTTGTATTAACAACAGAACTTAAATTTCATTTTTGAAACTGAAAAAACCCATTAAATATTAGTACATGGACCTGCAAACCATGCATTTCAGATGCAAGAACAATGCAAACAGCAGCCATGCATCCAGGCACTTGTTATATTTATTGGTTTCTAGTGCAAACATGCTGGAATTAATAATACAGTAATTTGGTTTTACATTTTGTCAATGTAGCTTCCTTTTAATAACCTTTTCCCACTTAGCCTCTACTTTTCGCATTGATAACTAGAAATAATTTTGACATATAGCTCCTATGCTTTTCAAATGCATATATCCAAAAGTAATACAGTACAGGAAACAGATCATATTCTGAAACGCCCTATATTGAACCTCAACAATAGTGAAAGTCTTTGTTGGCCTTTACAGAATGGAGGTGCTCGTAGTTTTAAATGGACCTATTCTATGCGAGGTGTCTCTGCAAAAAGTGTGTTACTTTTTGTGATATTAAATAATACGTCAAAACAAACAACAAACTAAAATCTCAAACCTCATTGCTCTGGTTTAGCTCAGGCCAAGTCTGATTTAATGACGGCATGGACGGTGATTTACTGGGGGGTGCGTCTACTGGGGAGCTTGAATAGCCCACTTCAGCACTCTGGTCAACAACTTCTAAAAGACAAGTGGAAAATACATCTATAAATACATTTGTTATTCATGGAACATGCTTTGTTTATTCATTGTCAATGCTTAACCAAATAGCATGCAGAAATGGGTTTGCTTCTCAACAATCTGCCGTACCAATCACTAACAACAATATTCTGCTGTGATTTCAAGGCCAGGATTTACTGTAAATCTTCTACCTTACATACAAACACTATGGGAATTTCCAGTTTATGACACATCTGTTGTCCTCCCATGAAATACATGGTTAACATTCAGAGTGTGTTACAGGATCAAATTCCATTCTGTGCTATTCTATTTGATTAAATTATATTTAAGCACTAAATAAATTACAATAATATTCTAAATACAACACAGATTCTGACCATTTTTTTAAAGTTTAAAACAGTTTGCTATATTTTATGGTAACCAATAAAAAAAATAAGCCGATGTTCAACGATTAAAGTTCAGATAGAAAATGCCAACTGGCGTTAACCCTCCTTTTAATTTCAGAAATGTGCGCATGTGCAGTAAAAGCAAGAGCTATTTTTTTTCTCCCCACAGTCTACCAATTTCCTGTAACACCACAACGATATACTCTATAATGAGAAATTTTGGCTATCTTGGTGGTTTTGATTGGATTGCCAATAATACTTCCACCAATCAGAAGATTGCATACAGTGAGTGATCCCGCCCTCTGACAGTCTGGTATGCAGCACAGGTTTAAGAAGTGCTGGGCGAGGGAAAGAATATGGCAGGTGTCAAAGTAGATATGAGAATGGCGGTGATGAAGCCAATTTGCTTGAAAACATTTAAAATAAAACCAGACATTTCTATCAATGGATTAAAAAAAACAAAACAAAAACAAAATCAGGAATTTATGACATGATCAGAAACTCAAGAGTCAGTGTAAACTGCGCCTGATACTGTGGTACCTGTAGGACTGTTCTTTATCTTAAGCATTTGTGTTATTTTTTCACAAGGTGTTAATTAACAGCCAAAATTGTTTACTTAGAAAGTCTGCAACACAAGGGTGCTTTGAATTGCTATTGCCGATACGTTGTAAATATTACTATTAAGACACCCACCATGCAGGTATCCATAAACAATGTGTTAAAATAAATTAGTTCTGCACCATATAAAATTTTGCCAGCGCTTGCTAGTGTGTTAACAAGTTTAAAATGATTTTGAAGCAAATTTAAAGCATTTCCTTTTGGCTTTATTGTTACATACTGTCCTACAATTACTAAATGACACTGTGATCATTCCACTGTGTTATATTAGTGATCCATAGCTACGTTTTAAATCTGAGTTAGCAAATGGGTCATTCTATGTCAACTCAACCAGAGCTTTCCACCTCAAGATTTAGATTTTGTTATATTTTGTGTAGTGGAAGTTCAGGTATGAAACCAGTCCAAATATTTAAGGTCACACTTGAAACGAGTCTCATTTGAGTGATTTTGAAGATCTAAAAATTATATTTAGAATGCCAGTAGCCCTATAAATCATTCTATACAGATAGGCCTTCTGTAGAATTCATGCAAAATAAGTACCAACGCTTTAGTATTTTTGTGTTGCTGGGGGCCTTAATTGCAAGAATCTACAACAAAGAAGAAGCGTAAGAAGAGGTACGTCAACAGTACCTATGCAGCCCTATGACAAATCACTTGCTAATAAAGATTATACACATTTTATGGTTTTAGTTTTATGGATTTATTTATTTATACACGTTTAATGGTTTATCTTGGTTTAATCTCAAACTATTTGCTGATATTGTACAACAGAACCCAAAACAATGCGTGTTGTTCATTGTTTGTACATTTATTGAACTGTGAAGGAGACAGGTAAATTATTTTACCACAAGTTCTTCAAATCCTCATTATAAGCCCACCAAAGGTCAGTTTGTTAACTTGTGTCCCACAAGGGGTTTCCGCCCTTCAAAGATGGGGCCATTTTTGATACTTTCATCCTGAAGCATTTTTGTCATTAAATCAGACAGTAAAGTAGGTAGACAGTAGCAGAGCTATATATAGAAAGGCAGTTAAATTATGAGCACACCTAAGCAATTTGAAAGTGGTATCTCTTCTACTTTATAAGGAACATGCAGTTAAAAATCACTCAGGAATTTGACAATTGGACAATTTTAAGGCCCCCAGCAACACAGAAATACTAAAGTTATAGTACTTATTTTGCATGAATTCTACAGAAGACCTACCTGGCTATCTGTACAGAAGCATTCATAGGGCGACTGAACATAAATAAAATATCTAAACATCATTTTTCGATCCTCAAAATCACTCCAAAATGAGATGCGTTTCAAATATGACTACCCCCACCCCCTTACAAAAGGGGGTGTATCTCAGGGAAATGTTCATCATTGAGCTTAAATATTTTGGATGGTTTCATACCTGGCTTGTATCTTCCACTTCGTTAAAGTTACTGCAGTTAATAATCCTTTCCAATTACCGGTACCTTAAAATGAAGGGCCATATAGAACAAAAAATATTGTAACATTTTTTGGAAGGCCGCCTTTGTTGTTCTCCAAGTTGCCGCAGTGACATCTGTTGTGCTATAACAAGTTACCGTAAATGGGATACCGTTTTAGCAGACAGAATTAAGTAAACATGTATTTGCGTGTTTAAATTAAAAGTATAAATGCAAAAATGTGTGGCATTTCTTTGTAAACATTCTAAGTGAAAAACAGCAATTCAAAAACTGTCAAAATTCACCAAGGTGCCAAATCTGCCAAATTTAATATTAGCAAAAATGTCCTATCATATGGAATACTGAATCCTGTATGCTTTTATTAATAATATGTTAACCCAAACCAGTAAAAAAATACTTTTACCTGCAGAGTCATCAAGATCGATAAGTTTTGGCATGAGGCTTTCTGGCAGCTTTTCTGGTAGGTCAAAACCATTCTTTCTGGCTACTACAAGATGAAATGCAGCACAGAACTCGTCCAGCGTTAATGCACCATCTTTATCAAAGTCAGAAAGCTCCCTGAAATACACAGTACAAACATTAATGCAATCTCTTAAAAACACAATAGAAAATAGAAAGTATAGCCTAGTTTTAACATGCTAATATTACCTGAATCAATGGCACCAAAGCTACTTAAAATAAGCACGAAGGCCACTAGTATTTGTTACAAGTAAATTACAGCACAATTGCGTACAGTACCCAATCTATTTTCTCAAATTGCACGGCATTCTAACATAACAGTTAAGCTTAATAATACAGTATATGTTGGTAAACTTCATAGAAGTATTCCTCCTGGTCAAACACTTCCTTTATCTAACCATGAACCAAACCACATAAAATATAGCAAAGATACAAATGTGATGCCAATCAAAAGTGTTTTTTCTTAATCACCTGTGAAATCCATAATTTACATGACAGCCATATAATGTCAGAGGTTGTTTTAAGTCAACAGCACTAAGTTTTCTGCCAAAACAAGCAAGAGCTTGTCCTAAGGTATCAGGGGCTTTGGAGATTAATGTAAGAATTTAGTACTACTGATCTAACTGTGTAGTACAATGAATTTTTAAATACATAGTATACCCCTGCTTTGCACCGTTTACAAAAACGCAAAAACAAAGCATCCCCTGGAGTATAATCAAAGGGGCACGTCATACCAGGTTTGTAAACATGAAGTACAATAGAAATGTGAAAATGTGGCATTCAAACATTTAATGGTGAGCTGTAAAGGACTTTATAGAGAGATCCCAACTATAAAGACCATATGTTAATGCATGTGGTCTATGTGATATGGCCAGAGTTTAAAGCAATGCGGCAGTGAAAGAGTTAATTTCCTGACCGCACTGGTAATAGAACTTAAAGTTAGTATCCTGGATTTAGCTGGGTGTGTAATTTTTATATTTAGGAGGAATCTGATTTCAAAACTAGTTTAGGATATTGGAAGCCTATGGCATTCTAAGTATTTGGAAGTTAATTTGATCACATATTCAGAGAATAGCTTCAAAGTAAATATTTTAACCCCAAAATGTAAAGTGAATAATATTGATACAGTCTGACAAATTCATATAAACTTGTCATAATGGGTTTAACAATGGTATGACTTTGATTTGTCAAAATAATACAGTTAATTGTGTTAAACAAATAATTATGGAGGAACAAAACATGCTTCTATAGGAGGCTGTGTGGTCCAGTGGTTAAAGAAACAGGCTTGTAACCAGGTCTGCACTAAATTCAGTGCTTCACACTATGGTAATCGGAATGAATTTGTGATTATACTAATGCATGCTGTTGTACTTAAATGAGCACCCAGCTCAGAATAATGAGATGAGCTGTAGTCACATGATATTTACTAAAATTTTAGCGTTAGTTTTAGTGCACGCATAAAGTGGTCATTTATTAGTGAGTATGGGAACCAGGCTTCAACCACTGAAAGGCATGCTATAAACCTCTTTTTTACTGGCTTGAAATCTAGTGATCTGTAGTTCGATTCTTTTTACTCACTCGATTTGTTTGATTCATTCAGTTTAGGGTGAATCAATTCAACAATTTGTTTATTTGACTCACAAAAGTGAAATAAATACATCTTGCTGAATTACTTGGTTATAAAAATGTGTTTGAACAGAAAAAGTCCAAAATTTATAATTGACTGTCTAGGTTGTTGTTCTCACACATGAAATGGCGTACAGTTAAACTAAAAATACTTATTAGTAAAAATCATTGTATTACCGTAAAAATGTATAGGTCGCACGAACGTAAAAGTTGCTCCCCCACTTTTTGAAACATCTTTTTTGTGTTTAAAAATACTTTTTTTTTTCTTCCTACATGTTCAACACTGATAAAGAAAAACACACGTTTAGTTTCGAAATAACCCTTGTTTGCAACATTATTCCATTAATCATTTTAAAGTGGTCTCTGTTTTTAGTTAAAATGCTAATAGAAACTCTACTGTGTTTCCATCAAAACGGTTAGAATACCTAGCAACATGACCCAAATGCCACAGATCCTGAAAAAAAAAAAAAATCGGGTTGTTGACAGTTAAGCTTGTGTGAGCCATAGCCATGGCTGTAGTAATCTCATTGGTATATTATTGCTGTATTAGTTGCAGTCCCCTTTTTAGGGCTCCCAAAACACGGCTAGAAAATAAACAACGTTTTTTTTACAGTAACTATTTATCTTAAACTATGTAATTCAGCTTTAACTGCAACCTATTTAATAACCTGCAATTTACAAAAAAAAGTAACAGCTATCATGTATGAAATTAATTAGCAAGATATTTCTTACGTTTCCTTTTTATACAGGATTATACAGAGACGATCACATACAGTAATAATAAGGCAATAAGGCATGAGAGGGCATGGGTTATCGTGGATACTGTCACTGCTGGGTGCGTTGTTAGGTACGAGGCACAGCTTTTATAAAATGGATTTACCAACTTTTTATAAACGCAGAAAAGAGAAAATCGATAGTTTCTGAATATTTATTAACAAATTTGAAGTATAACCTTGCACAACAGAAAATAATTCCTATGAACTTTTAATATTCACAATATTTTCTCTTTTGTAGTTTCAGTTCCAACTTTAAATAATAATAATAATAAAAAAGGTGCTTAAATGTCACCATATATGTAGTCATATTATGGCAGAAGTCAATTTCATGGCCAGCAACACATTTAACCTGAAGGGTTTATATAACCCTGTAAATATGAAGTCACCACTTCAAATAGTTTCTGAGATAAGGCTTTGGCACTGTGCTGGTGGCAACTTTGCTAAACAAACTGTCAGGATGGCTTTTTTTTTGTATGAAACCCACGATCAGACTTAGACCAGAGAACCACAGAATACACCTGTGTCCCGAGTACGAAGGCAATATCTCAAAGCGTGGCGGCCGCAGGTAAAAGTGAAGGATGTCTGCAACACTGAAAACTTGATGTTACTAGCTTATTTGGATATTAGCAGTAGTAGGTGAGGCAGGAAAGCAGGCAAGTTCACAAACTCGTATCAGCTCCCTTAAACTAAATTTGGCAGTCTATTAAGTAGTGGTTGTAAACAGATTTTTAATAGCATATACTGAGACTGGTTAAAATTATTAACTTATCATACTTACCAAATATGAGAAAGCTCAAGAATAGGAAGTTTTGATTTTGTAAAGAATTCTTTTGCTGCAGATCCTGGTGAGATGAACAAATAAATAAAAGTGACATTCATTCCTAGCCACAGCTATAAATTAAAAATGTAAAGCTCATGAAAAAGTATATATAGTATTCCTCCGAATTTAAGACACTGCCCAAATTTCCTACCCTCAACTTGAGGAAAAAATGAAAAATTAAATAAAAATGCATTTACTTGTATAAGAAAACGACATATGGAAGCAGTTTACAACCATCTGCTGTCACACAGAGCATTACAGTTATGCACTGCTTCACATTTCCGGTTGCAATTACTTGCACATGTTTTTCTCCCTTTTTCTTAACTGTGGTATTGCTTGGCAAGTAAAAAAGCGGGGTCTGATTAGAACTGAGCCTACTAACAAAACACTGAAATTGTAAAAGTTCCTCTTTGAATTCCTCAGGAAGCTAATGACGCTTTGTGGCAGGGAGGACCCTGTTGCTGGTTTAGCTACGCTGCTGCTGTGTGCTGTCCCGACTGGCTGGGGGATGTGCCCGGGGAACGCCTGTTTAAGAACGCAGCAGCTCCATTTCGAGGCCACTACACAGACGGTCGCTGGGCGAAAGCTTGCTTTGTTTACATCGAAAAGAAGAGAGTCCGTTCTGCATGATAACTACTATGGAACCCTTCAACTGCCAGTCAGTTACGTTGCTGTTTGTGTACTCTGGCAGTCATCTTTTGTTGGCGATTTTAATACACGCATCACTGTACTGTATTTGAATTTAAGACACGGTCATTTTTTGGTTTAAAAAGGGCATCTTAAAAATTTGAAGGAATGCGATAAAGACCTACGTACAGCTATATCCATATTCTTAATAACTTCAGCTAAAGAATGTCCAAGACAATATTTTTATCACAATGGAATACGTGTTTCTCTAGATACATGCAAAAATGCAAATGTGAAATACAGCCACAGGGCACCTCAAAATATCGTCATATTCAAATACTCTTAATTATGTGTGCTAAAGAACTGGGACAGCTGTATCCTTAACAAGTTGTATCACAACTGGTTCTCTAGATACATACAAAAGTATAAAGATGACAATTCTCTTGCAGGCATGTTTACTTACCTGGAATGAAACCATTTAAATCTGGCTGAATGGTTTTAAACTGGTTAATATAATACTGTCTTTGTTCATCAGTGATCTTCCATGGATCATCGTAACTACTAGATTGCCTTCGGATTTCATTTCCTGTTGCAGCAGAGGCCACAGTTCGTACTGTTGTGCTCTCCTAAATAGTTGTATAGAAATATTTATTAAATAAATATATATAATATATTATATATATATATATATATATATATATATATATATATATATATATATATATATATATATATATATATATATATATATATATATTTTTTTTTACACACACACACACACACACAGACATTGAGTGTACAAAACATTAGGAACCTGCTCCTTCCATGAAATACAGACGAGGTGAACCCAGGTGAAAGCTATGATCCCTTATTGATGTAACCTGTTAAATCCACTTCAATCAAGGGGAGACTGGTTAAAGAAGGATTTTTAAGCCTTGACACAATTGAGACATGGATTGTGTACGTGTGCCATTCAGAGTGTAAATGGGCAAGACAAAAGGTTTAAGTGCCTTTGAACAGGGTATGGTAGTAGGTACCAGGCGCACCGGTTTGAGTGTGTCAAGAACTGCAACGTTGCTGGGTTTTTCACGTTTAACAGTTTCCCGTGTGTATCAAGGATGGTCCACCACCCAAAGGATCTCCAGGCAATAGCAGTACAGTGGTCGAAAACGGCTCATTAATGAAAGAGGCCGAAGGAGGCTGACACGAATTGTGCAACAGACAGGCTACAGTTAATGAACTGACAGTCCCGTACAACACTGGTCCCGAAAGACCCATAAAAGAATGCACAAGTCGTCGTACCTTGACACGAATGGGGTATGGCAGCCGACGATCTAACAGAGTTCCACTTCTTTCAGGAAAACACAAGAAACTGCGGTTGCAGTGGGTTAAGGAACGAAAACACTGGAGGATTAGAAAAACATTGCCTGGTCTGATGAAACCCGGTTCCTGCTGTTTCACGCTGATGGGAGGACTAGGGTATGAAGAAAACCACATGTGTACATGCATCCATCATGCCGCATGTCAATATTGCAGGCTGGTGATGGTGTGATGATTGTGGGGTATGTTTTCATGGCACACATTGGGCCCCTTGATAAAAGTGGAGCAAAGTTTGAATGCCACAGCATATCTGAACATCACTGCCAATCAGGTGCATCATGGTAGCAGTGTATCCATCTGCTAATTGATTTTTCCAGAAGGATAATGCCTCATGCCACAAGGTTAGGATTGTCCAGGAATGGTTCCACGAACATGACAGTGAATTCAGCTTACTGCAGTGGACTGCCCAGTCACCAGATCTCAATCCAATTGAGCATCTGTGAGATGAGATGGAACGAGCTATTCGGAGTATAGATCCACTACCAGCCAACTTGACACAACTGTGGAAAGCACTGGAGTCAACATGGGCCAGCATCCCTGTGGAACGCTTTCGACACCTTGCCCCGATGAATTGAGGCTATTCTGAGGGCAAAGGGGGTGCAACTCAATATTAGGAAGGTGTTCCTAATGTTTTGTACACTCAGTATATAAAGATAAGAACCATCCTACCTGACACAATGTGATATCTTTTTTTTTTTTTTTTTTGGAAAAAATATGAAAAATACTTTAGAACACTAGTATTTGCAGCTATCCGATAATTTCCTTAAGGAATAGAAAGTGCTGACTTTACAACATAACTGACAGAAAGCAGAGATGTTGTCCATCAAATGAAAGGAAGTCACTGTTGAAATCAGGACTTAAAGGATGTGTTGCAGTAAGAATACATATGGGAACAAGACTAAAAGGCTAAACTATGCACAAGAACACAGAAATGGGACTATAGAACAATGGTCAAAGGTGCTTTGGACCTCTGATGGATGGACAACAAAATCTGTGTCTTCTACCAGTTCTGTTGTCAATTCAATGCTTGTCTTCCTTAATAAATTAACATCCAAAGCAGCACTATAGCATTAAAATGTTCAATACAAAAAAATGGTGCCAGAGTTACAAGCTCTTGCAGTGTCTAAAAAATAGGGGTTGTTTCGTAACAGGAAAGCATAATCAATCAGTGTGCAGTCTGTATCATCTGATCCGAGTCAAACTCGATATCTTGTTTATATGAACCGAAGATAACCCTAACTTCTTCTTTTTTTTTTTTTTTTTTAGGAAGTGGTAGTTAAAATGTCCAGTGATCTAATATTACTAAAATAAAGCTACCTATCAGTTCAGCGTACAATGATATTAATTATGTAAGCAAATTCTAAACTTCCAAGCAAACATAGGTGAATGTTAACAAATGATATAGACTGATATAGAACGGTGGCACTACTGGTTTTGGAAACCTAACTACGAATAAACTACAGATAATGCAACTGCTCAAGACTTTTTAGCCATTATTTAAAAAAGCTAATAAGTCTGCTGAACCATGTGCTGCACTACCTGGAGTGATGCAGGATGCATTGTTGGAAGTGTGCTGGAAGGGGGAGTATCTGTAAAACTGACCCAGCTTTCTTGAAGAGGAGAAGGAGAGTGGGTGGGCCACATCCCATCACTTGTGACTTGTCCTTCCAGAGGAGAGCAAATGGAAAAGGAAATATTAGACAACACACTGCCATTATTCAAACACATCCTGAATTTAAAAGTGACATATAGCAGCAATATTAAGGATGATTTTTTTTTTTCCAAACAAAATCAATAGCTTTTTAATATGATTGAAATGTCCTAAAATATCACTGCTGTAATTTGTAATTTCTATACTGTTTGGATTTACTATAGGGCAGTATAGTGAAGATTAAATGCACACGGAAAATGATTTCCCTACAAAAAAGGAACATACAATGAAACCTTAAATAAATAATGCAATAGTTGCCACCAAATCTTGCTTTTTTTTTTTTTTTGAGGGGGGGGGGGTTACCAAAATAAGTGCATGGTGATTAAATCAAATAACTTAATTTGTTTAAAAAAAACAAACAAAAAAAAAACACACTATACCACATATAAACTAATTTCAATGGAAGTCACTACAGCCACTGGCTTACAGCAGAACACAAAACCAGCCTTACTTCTACATATATGCAGAACAATAAAGCTAACTTATATACCTGATTGTGCTTCTCTGAAGGGTGTCCAGACTGTCCCAGTGGCTGCAGGCGGCCTTTCCGAATTTCCTCCACTGGGATGCCGTCCGTGCTTTGTCCAGGAGTGGGGAGAGGTTGGAGGAGACTGGTGTGGGGAGACAACTGGAGATGTGGAATCAGGCTGCGGAAAGACAGAAGGATGGAACATTCAACTTAAATAATTAGAGGGCAGGGTAAATCTGATGGAAAACAGCATCAAAGCAATACTGGGAAATATTATATTTTTTGTCAATATACTTTAATGTTTTTGACTCTAAGCAAGCAAATGAAATAGAACGGTGGCATGCTGCATTTTTGAGGGCATGGCAGGTGGACTTGCTTTTTATTCGGTTTAGGAGAATAGTCTATTGATGACTGATGTGTTAATATTTTTAAGAGAGCACAACATGTATCTATCCATTACCTGTAGTTCTGCTGTAGGTGCACGAGGTTGAATCACTTCATGACTTCCAGTGACCTTCTTGACTGGTATTCTGCCAGGAGGTGGAGGAATGACCCCTGAGTATGTGCCTTGATTTTCAGAATCTGAAGAGTACATTGTTGTGTGTCTAGATTCTTGTTCATTTTTTGCCACTACAAGTCTAGGCAGAGGGAGGTCCTTCACTGTTAAGAAAAAAAAAAACCTGTTATCCTAAATAAATGGTATGTTTTATCAAAAAAACATGCACATGGGTCAAACATGGATTACAGAATTTCAACACCTACTGTAAGAACTAAGTCAATGCTTTTCCATATATTATGGAACAATTCCCATTACGCTGCATCATCCCTTGCAGAATAAAGGTAATGGCACTCACCTGTGTTCAGGCTTTCTACCCGCAGCGGCAGTCCAGACTGTGCTACAGCTACAAGTTTTAAAGCAATGTAGAACTGGCTACGCCCAAAATAGCCCAGTCTTTTTGCTCCACAAAGTTCTGTAATCTGAAAGACAAACACTTGAAATGTTATTGCAGAATTTAAAATATTTTCTAAAGACCTTCAAAAGATGTATTATTACATCTTATTAGTACATTAGTACTAAAAATTAAACAACTAACAACATTTAGGCTACCGATCACTATGAATTTTCTGTTGCTCATTTTGGTTTTCTACAAACACACACTAACTGCTTAATAAATTATATTATTTTATGGTTTTTCACCTTATGAATAAATACTTTAGTAAATAGCACTGCAAGCACTCTTCAAATAAAACAAATCAAAATAGTTTAATCACAATAAGTAGGTCTACCCATTTTTCTCTAAATGAAACCAGATAAAAATAAGCACATCCCTTTTACTTTCATATTAGATGAAGTCCAAACCAGTCCTATGTATTTGGCAGGAACTCTTCACATTTATAAATGTATCCTCCTTGGGACAGGTTTTTTGGTTTTAAGGGTGATGGGAGAATAATTTCCTACACCTAATGTGTCCCATGTAGAAAAAAATGCACAAATAATAAAAAGGGAAAATTGTTAATGCCAAAAATGCAGTTACTCCTTACATTTCAGGTATAAGTCCAAGCACCTGTCTTTAATAATGCAGAGATTTTATATTTACTCATACACCTGCATGTTAAATTGTGACGGCAATATTGATAAAGACCACATTAAGGCATTTTTTCCTTTCTTATCATCCTGCATCTCTCACAAGCACATCTACAAAACATGATCAAATCACTATACAATGACTATACAAGGGATCAAGGAATAGGATTTGTTACCCCAAAGACATAAGTTATCCATACCGTAGTAATTATTAAAGAAATTTAACAGTGGAAAGGTACAGTAAACCAAATTTAGCTTTTTTGCACTGAAATATCAACTAGAATTTTTTTTTTTTTTAAACACATTACAAGGTCAAAATACAAATAAATGTTTTTTTTTTGCTTGTCTTTTTTTAATTTAAGATTACACTTAAATGAGGACAGCAGGCCATGAAGTTAACATCATAAAGAGCAAGGCAACGTTGCCTTCGCTGGGTGTAAAGATTCAGGGGCATCAAGGCAGTTCTATGGGGCAAAAAGGCAAAACATAAATCCAACCCAAGGGCACCAGGGTGATTTCATACTCATTCGTAAAACAACAAAAAAGAAATACAGAGAGCCTATTATGTTGATTAAATTTGAATTTAAACAAACACAAACCAATGTTTTCTGAGTGATTCACACACAATTGTTACAAAAATAAAATCCAATTTAAAAACAAACTTTCATAATGAAAAAACACAAAAGAATTTGGCAAAAAAAAAAATATTCAAGGTATTTTTTATTAAGCTCGGTCACACACCACTTACTAAAACATAGATTAGACTAGAGGCTTAGATACAGCCTTAGCGATACAACAGCACAAATAAGTGATAGTTAACAAAGATAGCATTTCAGGCAAACTGGCTGAAGATTTACTCATGGCTGGAGTTTAATAACAATACTGGTCAAAGCAGTTGTTCAGTCTGCAGCGACTGTGCAATTGCAGTTTGCAAACCTCTGTTACAAAACCTGTACAAACAACTCGGCATTGAAAAAAAAAAATAGAAATAGACACTTCTGTCAGGCAATGGAGAGTGCTCTGCATCACAATGATGAACAGCTGGCTGTAATAACAATATAATTTTATTTTTATATAACGCCTTTCATAGTGGACCACCATCACAAAGTGCTGTACATAGGTAGGCTGTGAACTGAGCATAAAATGCATAGTCACTTAGAATAGGACACTGATTTAACATCTCATCTGCAGGACTTGCTCTGGGTCACGCAGTGAGTCAGTCAGTGGCAGGTTTACATTTGAGACACTACATAGTTTCACAGTTCTTGAAATGTACAGTGCAAAGGATATAGTTTTGTTATGGTGCATTGCAGGACACAGGAAAAAAAAAAAACAGTATGCTATTTTTATACATCCACATTCTAACCTATTTCCTGAAAGCACATGTTTTACTAGTTAAAAAGCAGAACTAAGTAGTGAGAATGTATTACACAAAAATAAATGTAAACAGAAATCAGTGCACTTCAAGATTGTGCGTTGTTCACCATTATGTTATCTCTCTTACTCATTTCATAATGCATGGGGCTGCTGCTACTTGAACCATGTCATAGCTACTTGACAGTTTCAATTTTTTTTTTGTGTAAGAATCTGAGCAAAACTAATAATTAACTACCTACTGTGTGCACATTTTTAGCATTGGTATTTTGAGGGGGAATACAGCAACTGTCACTGAAATGTATATATAAATAAGCAATTTATATACACTGAAGACATGAAAGGAGTTTTAATGTGTATTGCACCACTGCATTTTAAAGTCGTACAAATTTAAGACTGTTCTGTCTAATCTTGTCCTTTCTGCAGTACTGTACTTAACTGTAAGTTCACATTATTATTCTTATTGTCGGGGACAAATTGTTGTGCACCCATTGCTTACCTGAACATTACGTAAATCCTAGAACACTTCGCTGCAGCTTTAGACAGCTCTTCCTTCTTGAAAAGTCTTTGAGTTTGCATGGGGCCTACTAAAATCACAGAGACACTGCCAGTGAGCGCGTGTGATCGAAAATTCAGGAAGTGCGGTCATACTGAGCTCAGTCTAACATCAGTGTCCCTCCCTGTTTGCCAGTCATTAACCAATGGTATGTGGCTTCATGCTGGGAGGTGCACAGTAAAAAGAATGGCAACAATAATACATTATGATAATGAGTCATTTTCTCGCAAGATGTGATTAGATAGAATTAAATAGAATTGTAACAGAACGGGTCAGCTGACGCTGAGCAAGTTTGTGAATGGGTTGTAGATCAGATGTGCTGGTGCCGACGGACACCAACGGCAACTTGCTGTGTTTTTTAAAATTTGAGAGGCATAGCAGCAATTTCGTGCCCTGAGATGGTATTGTACTTAGTATAACATATCATTTATGTGAATGTTTTTGTCAATTATATGTGTTATACACACACACCTATTATCTGTGTTGGAGCTGAAATTGCTTCCCCATATTGTGAACTGAAATCCATAGCAGAAGACTTCATGAGAATAGCATGGGTTCTATTGCTATTAAAAATGAAGTTGCTCAGTACTATCTGCAAAAAAAACCAAAAAAAAAAACCTCAACTTCACACCTGTTAAATTAATTGTATGTATTTACTTACACATATCACAGGGCAAATGAGTCCCATAAATTCAAGTCAAGAGTTCTTGTGGAGAGTATTAGGTCTTCTATGTTTTCTCATTTAAAATCAGACATCAATCCTTCACTTACATTTTCAATTAGAAAGCTCCATCAATCTAGTTTTGGATCGATTTAAAATGTGTTTAAGTAAATTGTACATTGACAGTATATTCACAAATTCCACCAGCATCAAACCTAATGAGGTAGAATCCCTTTATCCAACCTTTTTCAGTGCTCCCAGAGCAGTTTGGTGCCTTTGTTTTAGAAAGAAAAAAAAACACAACCTAAAAACACAGACCCAGAGCACTATCACTTTGCAAGATGCAAAGCAACTGGGTATAGTGGTATGTTGCACATTATAGCCAATATGAATACATGTTTGAAAGAAAAGCAGACTACCCATCGGTTTTTTTGTCTTTCAAATTTGTATTTATTTATGTTTTTTTTTCTTCTTTTTTTCAAATAAGGGTCCAGTGAACCACAACCTGGACTACTTATAGTACAGTTACAATCATTTGGCCCAGGTAGATAAGGTGTGTAAAACCGCAAAAAAAAAAAAAAAAAACACGACAGTAGTCCTAGAGTAAAATAACTGAGCATCTATTTCAGTTCGTCATTCGTAGCCTTACTTTAGTTTATAAACGTAACAAATCTGATTAACCTATTATGTTTACATAGGCACGGCTTAAAAACTAAATAACCAAGAATTAAACAGAGTAGTATGCTCAAAGAATTAATATAAATAAATAAATAAACCTAATGGAATGTATGAGTCATCAGTCAGAATTGATACATACCTTACAAACCTGTAGGTCAATAATGAGTGCATAAGGGACCAAATCTGGCAACTACTATAAGACAATAGATGAAGGCAAACCGTTCTAAATAAGTATATAAATCTACATGGGCGTTTACAACATTCGTCCATTTTTAAAATATGTACATAATTAAAATGACAATATATTGAATAACATGTACTCACAGGTAGTTTCAATAAACAGAATCGATTTATTTTTCTCCGACTGTTGCTGGATGTTGTTGTGTGTCTGATACAACGGAGGGCTGAATATCACGACATAGCCTGTTAGTAAAACGGATTCCTTCTGTGTCACTCATCTTTAAATGCTTAAATATCCCATGCTGTCTGGTATACCAATGATATTTGCGTATATTATTGACGCTCTGACGCGTTGGTAGAGATCCACACATGACAAAGACAAAATACACAGAAATCTAAGCGATTGAACCACACCAGTGAGACGTCTGTGCTGTTGTATGAGAACACATTTTCCCATTTGTCTGTATCAATATACATCAGTGAGAAAAAAAGCACAATGACAAAGCCTAAACAAACGTTTTTCAGAAAAAAAAGGCGCAGAATCAGTGACACTGTACCATTACTAAATGTGAGAGATCTATCGAAGAGCTCCCTTCTCTTCCAGATAGTGGCAATACAATGCAAAACATGTTATGTATGGGAAAACAAAAGCTACAAGTTCAAAAATAGCATCACCATTGCACAGAAGAATGAGGAACAGTCACTTGCATAATGTTTATTTTTATAAACAAGCAATGTTGTAGAAAGTTTCACTGCTGTGCATAATATTTTCTATAAAAAATATGAATGTATTTTTTTTTTACCTGCAGTACCACCTCGCTGGGTAGTTGGGCCGCCCGGAAGAGCTCCAGCACCCTCCCGTTGGAAGCCGCTTTCTTGGTGTTGTCCGTGTCGCAGTAGGTGAATAAATCCGAGTAGTATTTCTGTTCCACATCACTTAGCGTTAAAGTTTCCATTGTAACATAAAAAGAATATGAAAAGTAAAGCAGAGCACGGGGAAATAAAAACCGAAACACAATACCAGAAGGTCTGGGGAAAAAACCAAAAAAAAAACTTTTAAATTGAATTTAACAAAAAAAATAATTTATTTTAAAAGTGAGCCCCGGCTTCTAGCATTGGTGCAACAGTCTACTTGTGTCTGATTAAAGTTATGAACGGTTTTCCTTTCTGTAGCAGTTTAAAGTTTGTTGTCTTTTTTATTTTCTGTAATTAATAATAGGAGGAATAAAGTTTGAGGCTCTGCGGGCTCCTTCCTCTAACAGCCAAAGCCGCCATTCCTGCGCTCCGTGACGTCACTGCACAGACAGGAGAGTCAGTCATCGGGAAGGCGGAGGAAGAGGGACCCGGATGGAGCTAAGCTCAGCAATGGTCCGCCCTGTTTTCTTTCCTTGGCTGGCCCACAGCTAACAGCATACTGACAGCTGAAGTTTGTGCTTGCCTTGACTGCTCCAGCTATGCCAAGAAGTACAACAGCTGCAGAGGGCAGCTGCCTGCCCTGGGTTTAAATTAAAATACATTACATTCTCTTCGCGTTTGCACGAAAGGCAAAGTATCAAGTGTTAGTTCAGACCCCGCCTCGTTTTTTATGGTTTGTTAAACTGACTGAAGGGGATAAAAATATAAAATACCGTAAATATAATTTTTATACAGTTATTATCTTTTAAACCTGAAAAACAGATGATCACGTCTGTTTAGTTCATGTTTTTTTTTTTTTTTTTTTTTTTAAATAAAAATCATTATCTTGTACTTTGCACACCCCGTCCCACACAGAATTGCCCCTTCAGGGTAACAATTCTAATGATCTCAAGAGTTACCTTGCCTTTCCAGTATTTAAACCCATATTAAAACAACTTCTGCTAAGAAAGCAGGGAAGCACCCATTCAACTCTAGTACGTTATGCTGTTTAAGGTCTTTTACATTTTTTTTTTAAATTGAATTTATTATATTTTTCCACCATTAAAAAATAGCATGCAAATATTTATCAAATGCAATACATTGGGTCTTGTACAATTTTTTTACTTCGGCAACTTTGCCGTGGACTTCTCGTTTTGTCTTGTTCATCATGAATTATTTTTTCTTTTTAGATAAATCAATTGTCTGTTTCCAGTTTAAGTTTGCAAAACATAATGTGTAATTCATGGTAAATGTACCTCTGTTGGACAGTAGGAAAACACCCAACCGATTGCAATGTTACAGTGTACTACTTTCTGACATTACAAGGGCCACATTGTAACGATGTACCACTTTCTAACAGTACACCTGTACTTAATATATACTCAGACATATTCACAAGAAAACACCAGAACTAGATTTCAACCTTTGATTGTCCTTAAAGCTTCCACCCTGTTTGGTGTATGCATAACAATTTTACCTTCAGTTTATTTATTTATGTTAAATTTTCAGAAAAAAATACAATACATTTTTTTTAAGAAACCCATTAATTTTCAAAAACAAAGATGCAAATTTAATATGGTGGTAAATTATATGGCCCATAAAGTATGTAACACTATGCCTAAAAGTAAATGGGTGGCGCTCAAATATAACAATCTGAGTGCAATTATCTTGATGTCAGATTGGCGACATTAATTGTTGTACAATGTAAATTCACTAACAGTGTTTTTGCAAACTCCCAGCTATACCTACTACCGTTGTAGCCTTTCTCTACGGTGGCCCTGAAGGGCAAAATATAATACAAATTGAAAAACACAAATGCAAATTAAGAAAAAAACACGAATGCAAATCGAAAAACACAAATACAAATAAAAAAAAAAAAAAAAAAAAAACTGAAAACATACAAAAAAACAACAGAACTAAACACAAAAGCAAAAGCAGGAAACGCAAATAAATAAATATAAACAACAACAAAAAAAAAAAAAAAAAAAAAAAAAACAGAAAAACACAAATACAAAAAGCTCACAACACAACGGAAGTCATTTCACAACTGAAATAAATCACGATTGAGGCCACTCCCCCAGTCTCCACCTGTTTCTGGAGAAGCTGAAGCTGTTTAGAAAGCGCAAGTTGAGACTTTAGTAACTCTTAGTTGGACATGGTATTTCTGTCAGTGTTACAATTGGTATCGCTATGCCCCCTCGCTTTTTGACAAAAGAAACATGTGCACAGCAGGAAAAAAGTGCTTGTATAGCACAGAGTTTAGTTGCATTCATCAAACCAAACAAAATCAAACCACAAATATATATTATATATATATATATATATATATATATATATATATATATATATATATATATATCAGAGCAAGGACAGCAAAGTCCTAATGGTGCGCAGAAAATAAAATATTTCTGAGGAGCTCAGAGTACTTATGGCTGGGGTCACTCAACATAAACTCGGCTATTTGGAAAAGCCACAGCCAACATCAGTTACACTACCAAAGAGTCCATATGGCCCTCTATAGTGGAGAAAGTCAATGCTGTCAGTGTTAACAGGAGGACAATCAACCAGGTGATGAAAAGTGCAATTCAGCTATTGTGTATAGGATGACCTGCGGTGTGAGATGATAATGCTTTACCAACACATTCTCCACCATCATAAACAAAGTGACCCTAAGTTTTAATATGCCTGTCCTCATCAAGAGTCAAGCGTCACTGCATCAGGAAGTGTACCACAGCAGCCAACCTGAGATCAATGACAGGTCTCTGAAGGTGTGTGGTTTTATACAGCTCTTAACTACTCGCTTCTGCAATGGTTTGCACCTTGTAAGAGGAGGTGCAAAGTTTTGGAGGGTCAGCAATTGCCCAAGTGCAAGGCAAAATCCTTACATCTCATTATAATGCTTGCACTGTATTAGTATTCCAGATCCCCACCTAATCCCATGCTCTTTTCTTCATTTGAATACTTTTCAATATAATTTGAAGTGCTAATTTGATAGTGGGTGCAGAATGCTAGGTGAAAAAACATTCTTTACATATGTCGCATTTTTAGTGTCCGCTAAAGTCCCATTTAGCTCACTTTTATGTGCTCCTCATTTTTGGTATATATCTTCTGAAAATGATTTAATGACTATGCAAATATTTTTAACACAGATAACTGTAGCAACATCGTAATCTGCCTCAGTGTAGAATTTACTGGCATTTAAAGCACTGGCAGAATTGAATTATTTTCTGAATGTTCATAATGTTTTATCTGTTACAACAATATCTGGTAAGTAATTTAATTAATTTGTAACTGTGTAAAAAACTAAAAAGTGCTCCCTACTTTGTATTCTGAATTTACTTTTACTTGGCTTCCATGTGTGCCCTCTTGTCCTGCTTGTGCCCAGTTTCCCTACAATCTGTGCTAAATTTGAAATAGTGACTTTTGGTTAACTTCATTTAAGCCATTTAGGATTTTTTCAAATCCAATTTAATCCCCTCTTACCCATAGATTTTTTACACTGAAGAGAGTCTTTGAACCTGTCGTCACAGTTATAACAGAAAGCCCAGGGATTAACCTAGTTGCCCTAGTCACGGCCATCTCATTTCAATGTTTTCTTGATGTTATAATCCTATTCATTTTGTGGGTGTACATTTTTATGTCCGCTGTGCAACATTTGTTCACATTAAAATAAATATGTAATGATTTATTATACTTGAATTGACTTATTCCAGTATGAAGCTCAGAGAACTGAACTGGGTGCTGGCACAAACAGGAAAAGGAAGTGTGACCATTTGATCCCAGGTTACTACTTCAATTCTTTTTCCAACATTGCCCTGCCTCTATGTTAGTGGTAGTTTCCTTCCTTGCCTGTCTCCAGCAGTGAGGGGATCCTACTAATGTTTAATTTTGCAAAATGTTAGGGTTTGAAAAGGAAATATGCTTGACTAGTGTGTATTAGTTTAACCCAGGAGTGCCAAACTCAGTTCCATTACTTAATTGGTCGAATTAGACTAATTGGACATTTAACACCTCTCCAGGCCTCAAAATGTTTTATAGGTAGTGTAGCCTGCACAAAAATACCTTGATAAAATATAAAAAAAGGTCCAATTGAAGAAATAATTAGATCAATTAAGTTAATTGAGAGCTAAGTTGGAATGAAAACCAGAAGGCCCTGCAGCCCTCGAGGACTGGAGTTTGACACCCCTGGGTTAACCCATTGTTTTCATTGGTGAGATGAGGCTGGTGAGGGGGGAGGGTGACACACATTGGATAAGACTAAAACCTGTACTTTGTCTGACAGGGATTTTGGATACTTCACATAATATTCGGTTCATAGGTTTCAATGTAGGACTCTGGTACTCGCTTTCTTAGGAACTATTTGCACATATCTAGCTGAAATTCACACACTCCTGCTTGTCTGCCTGAACACTGGCTTCCCTATCACAGTACCATTCTATTATTCTACCAATGGACTGTATCATGTTTGTAGTGGCCCTTGGGCTACTATTGCCTTCAGTATTGAAACCATTATATTGTCACTCTAGTGCCCAGTGGCAGAGGAAGAGAAAGATAGGCCCTGGTGCAGGACCTTATTGTGGGCCCCGTCTTCATGTAATACTTTTAGAAACATAAAACATGCCAAGTCAAGTGTTATAACAATATTTTATTCTCAGAATGTTAGCACGAAACAGTCTATAACTACATGTAATAAGAAGCTTTTCTACTCACCTACTTGCATTGCATTTTGCACATGTCTTTACTTCCAATACTAAACTCTTTTTAATCTAAGAAGTTTATTTTCTAGTCCCTCCAGGATTCCACAGAAATTCACAGATATTTTCTTGCACAGAAAATCATTATTTTTATTTTCAATGAAAAATACATTTTTCATAATTTGCTTTCATTTATTTTGGTACCCAGCAGCACCAACAGATTCCACCTAAACTACAGGATGAATATAACTGCAAAAGACTGCTGAACAGTACCCCAAAGCCATCAATGAAGACAGTAGGAAACTGTTTTGAAGAACTGAGAGACGAGTAGGATAAAGTACAAGTGGTTACGGAGTTCAAAAAAGTCACGCCAACAAAACAGTGACTCATACCAGCTTTCATGCAAAGACAGTCCACGAACATGACAGTGAATTCAACGTACTGCAGTGGCCTGCTCAGTCACCAGATCTCAATCCAATTGAGCATCTGTGGGATGAGATGGAACAAGCTATTCGGAGTAGAGATCCACTACCAGCCAATTTGACACAACTGTGGGAAGCATTCTAGTCAACATTGGCCAGCATCCCTGTAGAACGCTTTCGACACCTTGCCCCAACGAATTGAGGCTGTTCTGAGGGCAAAAGGGGGTGCAACTCTATATTAGGAAGGTGTTCCTAATGTTTTGTACATTGTGTGTGTACATATATATATATATGTGTATATATATATATATATATTATATATATGTGAAAAAATGCTGTAAAGTAAGAATGCTTTCAAAAATAGACATGTTAATAGATTATATTGATCAATTAACTAAATGCAAAGTGAGTAAACAGAAGAAAAATCTAAATCAAATCCATATTTGGCGTGACCACCCTTTGCCTTCAAAACAGCATCAATTCTTCTAGGTAAACTTGCACAAAGTCAAGGATTTTGTAGGCATATAGTCAGGTGCATGATTAAACAATTATACAAAACAGGTGCTGATCATCAATTCAATACATAGGTTGAAACACAATCATTAACTGAAACAGAAACAGCTGTGTAGGAGGAATAAAACTGGGTGAGGAACAGCCAAACTCAGCTAACACGGTGAGGTTGCTGAAGTCAGTTTACTGCAAAAGTCATACACCATGGCAAGACTGAGCACAGCAACAAGACACAAGGTAGTTATACTGCATCAGCAAGGTCTCTCCCAGGCAGAAATTTCAAGGCAGACAGGGGTTTCCAGATGTGCTATTCAAGCTCTTTTGAAGAAGCACAAAGAAACAGGCAACGTTGAGGACCGTAGACGCAGTGGTCGGCCAAGGAAACTTACTGCAGCAGATGAAAGACACATCATGCTTACTTCCCTTCGCAATCGGAAGATGTCCAGCAATGCCATCAGCTCAGAATTGGCAGAAAACAGTGGCACCCTGGTACATCCATCTACTGTCCGGAGAAGTCAGGTCAGAAGTGGCCTTCATGGAAGACTTGCTGCCAAAAAGCCATACCTCCAACGTGGAAACAAGGCCAAGCGACTCAACTATGTAAGAAAACACAGGAACTAGGGTGCAGAAAAATGGCAGCAGGTGCTCTGGACTGATGAGTCAAAATTTGTAATATTTGGTTGTAGCAGAAGGCAGTTTGTTCGCCAAAGGGCTGGAGAGCGGTACATGAATGACTGTCTGCAGGCAACAGTGAAGCATGGTGGAGGTTCCTTGCAAGTTTGGGGCTGCATTTCTGCAAATGGAGTTGGGGATTTGGTCAGAATTAATGGTCTCCTCACTGCTGAGAAGTACAGGCAGATACTTATCCATCATGCAATACCATCAGGGAGGCATCTGATTGGCCCCAAATGTATTCTGCAGCATGGCAACGACCCCAAACATACAGCGAAAGTCATTAAGAACTATCTTCGGTGTATAGAAGAACAAGGAGTCCTGGAAGTGATGGTATGGCCCCCACAGAGCCCTGATCTTAACATCATCGAGTGTCTGGGATGACATGAAGAGAGAGAAGCAACTGAGACTGCCTAAATCCACAGAAAAACTGTGGTTAGTTCTCCAAGATGTTTGGGCCAACCTACCTGCCGAGTTCCTTCAAAAACTGTGTGCAAGTGTACCTAGAAGAATTGATGCTGTTTTGTAGGCAAAGGGTGGTCACACCAAACATTGATTTGATGTAGATTTTTCTTCTGTTCACTCACTTTGCATTTTGTTAATTGATAAATATAAACTATTAACATGTCTATTTTTGAAAGCATTCTTACTTTACAACATTTTTTCACACCTGCCTAAAACTTTTGCACAGTACTGTGTATATATATATATATATATATATATATATATATATATATATATATATATATATATATCACTGTTAAGTTTTTTTTCCTCTACTTTTGGACCCCTCAAGGGCCCTCAGAGTGCGTGGGCCCCTGTGCAGCTGCCCTGACTTCACCGACCATTCCTCCGCCACTGGTAGTGCCACTACATAGCCATTTAATAAGGGTAACTGCAGCAGTGAATCAGGTCAACATGTACCAGCCTCAAATAACAATGGGTACTTTTGTTAATTTACAAGTTTTCTCTGAGACAGATGGTAAATATTATTTATTGGACCATGGTTAAGGGCAGAACAAAGAGAGACGATAAGTCAACTTCATTGTTGTTAGAGCGCAAAGCTAAGCTTCTGAACCAGATGACTCACAGGAAAACTGTGATGAAAATGAGAGAGGGAGAAAGATTGTTCTGTTCTGTTTCTGGGCATGAGAGTTGCATTAACCATAAAAGTTTCTTATTCTGACTTGGAGGACTGTGCTGCTGCAAGGACATTGACACACTGTCTCTTCAGCTGCTTTCTAGCTGTTGATAACACTATGTAATACAATTTTTGTTCCTGGGTAGTAAGTGTTATTTCCTAATTGCTTATGCCTCAAAAGTATAGAAAATGGCTATTATTCCCCACAAACTTTCATGCTAAGAATGTTTCTTCAGCTTGGTCAGGGTGGGGCTGGGCTGTTGGACGTGCCTTCTTTTGAGACACAAAGATGGGTGTGTAACAGGGCAGGAGCCCTGCATATATAAATTGTATATTTCTGTATTTAGGTTTGGCAGGAGTGGAGTTAATTAAGTCCCATACTGTTTTTGGGGAAGGAGAGTTCAGTGAATGCCAATGTCCAGCCTAAAAAGTGATTTATTTCTGTGCAGCTCTTGTGTTTTTTTAAACCCTTTATTTTTGCCCCTGTCTTGTTTCTTTGTTTTCTTTATTCTTGGTTGTAAACAAACGTGTGAAACAGCACTTCCACTGCATCTTCCTGACTCGGAGTCTAATTTCTCATGCTGTACTTTCACACTGGTGTCAGGAGTGGGAACCCCTACAGACTCAGAGTGGGACTGCAGTTGAAAAATAAATAAATGAAAGACTGGTACAACCAGCAATGGCAGGAAGAAGAAAAGGCTCCCATCTGCTATGCCTGTGCAGAGTTTGGCCAATGGCCAGCCTAAAAGGTGACTATTATTTCTGCGTAGGTCTGTGTTTTTGTTTAAACCCTTTATTTTTGGCCCCTGTGCCTTGTTTCTTTGTTTTGTTTATTCTTGGTTGTAAATAAATGTGTGCAACAGTGCTTCCACTGCAGCTTCCTGACTCTAAGGAGGTCCAAATCAGGCATTCTTATTTTTGCAAATACTAAAAAGAAACTTTATCCATCTGACCCATTAAAGCTGATACATAAATGCTTTTGTTGACAGCAGAAGGGAATAGTGTAACTGAAATGTAGAGCACGGAAATGTTAAGTATACCTCCATAAATGCTTCATGTCTTATTTAGGTCTCTGCTCCAATTTCTTTCTGTTGGCTGTGCCAATATACAGACGTGTTCCACAGTAATTTAAAATCTATGGTGTCCATCAACGCTCCCCAAGGAACTTGACAGAGCTTAAACAGTTTTGTAAAGAAAAATGGCCAACTATTTCCAAATCTAGGTGTGCAAATTTGGTAGAGGGTTGAAATTGTGTACTATCCAATAACAAGCAATGGGAACACAATGATGCAATAAACACAACCACAGAAGCCTTGTTGAATTCCACAGTCAATTAATGGTGAGTAATATGAACACACATATTTATAGTTGCTTATTAGAGTTAAAAAGTACCAAAATTCAGCAGTACCAAAATTCAGCACTCTATATCGGTTAGGAATACCACAGCATGTTTGCAAATCCCCAAGCCAAGCAACTGAATTCCTGCCCTGTATTACTCTGAAGTTAATACTAGTTAATGCATTTGTGTTTTTATTATACTGTAGCTATGTACTGTTTGTGCAACAAGTGTCCACCTCCACGTCATCGTTTAAGATTCTCTTTTGCAGTCATGGTGTGAGATAGGTAAAAATCTGGTGCAAAAACACAATACTGCAATATACTGACGTCATGACGAGCAGTACTGCTCATTACACGCTATATGGCAAGGCTTTCTCATTTCAGACTTCACCCATTTCCTGTTAACAGGAGAACCACCAGCACCTGCGCTGAAAACCAAGAGAAAAAAACGGTTAACTCAGGTAAGTACAAGAGACTTGCATTTTTTACTTATCGTTTGTAAAACATCGTTGATTTGAGAATTATTAACTGTATAAAATAAAAATAAAACAATTAAACATATCCCGGTCTTTGTAGTCCATCTCGTGACTATTCGTGTGTACACAGATGCTACCGTTCAATTACTTGAATGTTAAATACACATTAATATACAGAGCTTATACATTTTAAAAAAAATAAAATAAAATTACATTATTTGATAGAGCCCCTTGCGGTTTGGGTGTCGTGATCGAGGTTATTTCCGGTTATATTGTGTTTCACAATATATACAGTTGGGTAGATAATTCTAATGCGACTTATTTATTTTTAATTATTATAAATCAGATAATGGTTTCACGTACTGTTTTGAAGATGTCATAGTTTAAGACTATTATGCTATATTGAAGTCACCATATTCTACAAAATAAGAAAAATAAACAGAAATTATCTTGTTCCAATAACTTATTTAAACCGGCAGCTTCATACCGGAATGAAGTCGGGAAGGGATGTTGAATTTTTCGATTATAGTTTTACAGCAAGTGGCCAAAACTGTCTTATCATGACCATGCTGTTAATTCCAGTCAGAGACTAAAATCCCAATATGTTTATTGTTTTACTTTTTATTCACTTATCTTACTGCTGGTACAACAGTCCCCGCGTATAAGAACACCGCCTAGAGAACACTTCGCCTAAGGCAGCGGTTCCCGAAGTTTTGATTGTCACGTACCCCCTTCCAGACCTATCAACTGTCTGCGTACCCCTAGCATACAGGTTTATAATGTTATTTTTAATATATGCTTTCATAATGCACATTTATACACATACACAATAATACATACATACGATTTTTGGTTTTAACTAATAAAACCCGATAAAACACCAATACACTAATAATAATAATAATAATAATAATAATAATAATAATAATAATAATAATAATAATAATATTAAGGAACACGAACTTTGCTTAAAAGAACACCACCTTGGCACCGATAGCGATTCTTTCACAGTGGATACAGAACTGTTTTGTGAAAAAAAGCGAATTGTCATTGCGAGTGTCTTGAGTGACACCGATTGGTTTATTAAATCTTTCTGTCATTGAATTGTTTTGTATTATAATTTCCACGAGTGCACCTCAAACGTTACAAAATGGCATGTAAACGAACGGTAACATGCGCCGCTGTTTCTCTTGCCACACAAAGTTGGAAATTGTTTGAGCTCTTAAAAAAAAAAAAAAAAAATAAATAAATAAATAAATAAAAAAAAAATCTGAATCAGAAATAAGTTGCGGAGCAATTTGGTGTTTCCTGTTCTGATGAGTTGCTTCCCCATTTTAAATAATGTGCATGCCTTGTATATTGGTGCTGTGGTAATTTAGTTTGACAGTTAGTTTTTCCATAAGTAACGCCCATTATTTTGGCCTCTGACATTGTGATACTAGCCTGAAACTCACCCGCCAGCTGATTAAATAGTACATAGCGATTACGCTTTTTGACCGTGTTGTTTTGCGTTAGTTTTACTGACGTCAGTTTGTGTGGTACATTATTACTATAGTTTATTAACATACACTTGCCTATTGTTTTTATTTTACTCTGTCTTAGAGAACACTTTGCTTGATTCCCGAGGGGTGTTCTCTTAGCCAGAGACTACTGTACTGTTAAGAAATCACTGGTTAAGTAAGGAATAAGGCACGACCAGGTGTAGGATATATACAGATACAGGTTCCTATATTTTCGTAGGTGGATGTTTCAGGCAACACTATCTGGCAATGTGTATAGTGGAATTTGAAATTATCTTTTTTCTACCACCCTAAATCTTGTGTTATATATGAATCAACCTGTCAACATCTCAGTTTCCTTGTTCAGCCAGTAGATGATGGCTTTGTGGGGATCTTATATTTTATGATATTGTGATGGATTTTGTATTTAGCCAGTGAGAACATGTGCAACACTTGGTTAGAGAAATCTCTGTTTGCAAGTCTTTTTTCAGGTTATCTTGTTCAAGGTCATTTCACCTGGAAAGTGAAAGTATCCACACTCCTTTTAAATCCTTTTACCCTGTCATACACCACCAGTAACATGCTCTGACCCAAAGACACTGCTATGTGAAATGACAGAGGAAGGATCTAAATACAGCTGCTCTGTAACTCTCTATTAAACATTCTGATGTTTTTCTCCTAGAATAATTTATTGACCCACTTATAAAATATTTGATTGCAGTAAAATTACAATGAAAGTAGGTCATTAGCAATAAATTATAGTGCAGTTGTATTAAGATCCACCACTGATTAGAGCAGGGGTGTCAAACTCAGTTCCTGGAGGGCCGCAGTGTCTGCTGGCTTTTCTTCCACCCGACCTTGCAATTACTTAATTGGTCAAATTATTTGATTAATGGAATAATTAGATCAGTTATGTTAATTGAGAGCTTAAGTTGGAATGAAAACCAGAAGACCCTGCAGCCAACGGAATGAAGTTTGACACCCCTGGAGTACGTAATTTAACTAGATCCCATCCTGTTTTAAAATGTTTGCTATGGCATGTTTTTTTTCACAGAGAACAGATATGCAAGTGGAAAGTATACCAAGTAATAACTCATTCAAGATTGTATGCTGATGCACCTCCTGAATTTCAGATTACCAGAAGAAATGAATGTGCAGCACGAAGTACAGTTATTAGTCGAAGAGATACAGCGACTTGGCAGCGCAAGTAAGTAAATTCATATTAAGTAAACTCTCAGTAATTCACTCCAGGGGGAATTCACATTGTGACCAACTATCAGAACTCTCAATTTTGTAATGTAATTTGCCAGCAGTTGTACATGGAATATCATGATTGAAACCCTTAGTGGTTCTGTAAAGTTTTACTGAAACATTTTTGCCATTTATAACCCAAATACAGTAAAACCTACTTACAGGGTCATACAGTAGTTTATAGAAGTACATGTAATATTGTACCTAAAAACAAAACAAAACCAAAAAAATATTTGACACTAGAAAACTCTAGTAAGGTACATTCAGTAGAAATACTATCCAGGTAAACCCTGTAACATACATGCGGGACATGTGCATATTAATAAAACATACTTGATTAAAAATAACTTGGTGCCAAACTGCACAATCATATTTACATCAGTTGTAGGCAGGCAAGACTCACAAACCATGCCAAATTCCAGAATAGATTCAGAATTGCAGGGGGATCAGTAGAGATTTGGTCATGACCCAAACATTCTGATTGTCTGCCTGACCATGGTCTGTATGTCACATTTACATTTCCGCTAGAACCACTTCTTCAGTTGTGATGAATAGGCCATTCTTTACAACAAGTTATTAACAGAATCAGGGAGTATACAGAGGTGCCCTATCTGGAGGTGCCCTATCTGTTCACATTTACATTTTTACATCTAAAAATGTAATTGCGACAAAATGTGGTTTGCAGTCAGGGGTTATATGTTTGTCAAACTTTTACATGCACATATAGGGGGTGTAGGTCATGGTGATCTTTATATTTACGACCGTGCCAGAGGATGACCATTTCTTGACTATGTACTACCTTCTGGTTTAGATGCCGATGGAAAGATCAGTGTGAAGTTTGGAGTCTTGTTTAGAGATGACCGATGTGCAAACCTCTTTGAAGCAATGGTAGGAACATTAAAGGCTGCCAAACGCAAGAAGATTATCTCTTTCCAGGGAGAGCTGCTCCTGCAAGGTGTCCATGATGATGTGGATGTTGTACTGCTTCAAGTATAAGGCATACTGCACATAATGTGCTCTGTATTGACTTAATAAAAGCCAGTTTGCATTGAAGAAAGATCATGCAGTTCACAATAATTGAACTTTTTTGCCACTAAATATACAAAAAAATTATATATATGGCAGTTTGCATTTTTGTAAAGCAGTATTTAAATGTTTTCTCCTTTAATGTCACCTATTTTATACAGTGAAAATGTGTATAATGTTGAAAGAGGAAAGCGCACATTACATTTATACTGTACAAATATGTATTTGTCATATATATTATCTGTGAGTAATGTTGTAAGAAACCATAACAAAGAGATAATCATGTGTTACAATGTCACTGTATGAAATTGCACATCTAGTTAATGGGTTAAACAAAGCACTGTAAGACAGTGAGGCCAAGCAAACCTGGTTTATGTGTACAAGCTTGAATAATGTTGCAGGCCTTTTTGTATTATATTGCTTATAGTAGGGATATATTTTGTGTAGTGGCACTGGAATAATTTTTAAAGTGGGGGTGCTGAAAGCCATTGAACAAAACTAACCCCTGTATATGATGGAAGCCATGCAAAGCCAAGGGGTGCTCCCGCAGCCCCAGCACCCCTAGTTCCAACGCCCTTGATTTTGTGTGGATCTAATGTCTTTACAGATTAAACCAAAATATTTTTTAATCATCGTGTGAGCCAGTTTATTGAACAATAATAAATACCGTCCGCATTGAAGCTAGGAAAAGAACCATTTTCGACATAATAAACATTTGTGAAATTCATTGATTTTTTTTTACGTTATATAAACCAGATACACAAAGAAAATATTGCATCAAGAATCTCAATGTGAACACTAAGGGCTATATTAACTAAACATTTACTGCCATGTTTTGTTTGCACCGAAAACTGTCAACGTTACAAAACTAGTAAGAAACAACTAAGGTGTATGTAAGATAATGCTTTAAATTAACCAGGTGCTATTAACATTTTGGTACTGTAGGTAACACAGTTCTCAATTAGGTGTACTGTATTTCTATTGTAACAACTCCCAAGATTTCTAAACGATTAATATTCAAAGATTTCAAATATTTTATATTTTTTGTAAAATATTACTGTTGCTATGAATGCTTACGTTATTTGCTTATTACTGGTGGCTTGAGAAAACAACAACCACTGTTCCAGACTGTGTGCAATATTAATAAATGCTTGTTTGCTCCAAAAATAATAATAATAAAAAAAAAAAAAACATGATGGAGTTATTTTGCACTTCATAGACTCCACTTTGGGTAAGTACTAGTATCCCAGGTGCAATTACACATACATTCATTTTCAAGAATGACCTGTATTATTGAGGAATAATGATTAAAAAGTTTTATACAGACTAAAAGATCTGTTCCCATTAAAATCTAAACGTTTCCCAGCTATGTGTATAGCATTGTATATAAGCCACATAGCAAATGCATTAGTAGTGCTGTTCAGGTCTACCAATGCATGAGATTTAATGTCACATCCAGATTACTGACGCAGATCAATTGTAATCCCAGATTTAGAAAAAGTAGTAAAGGAGTTATACTGCCAGTTATGGTGATAGACTGCTGAGCTTATTGTATTGGGATACTTTTAAGGATATAGTACACTTCAGCATAAATAAGAGTGAATGTGGTCTTTTTAAACATATTTTACAACATGAAGTAAACTCAGTTCATGCCATATTTGGTTCTCTATACCTATATACCCACATTAACAAATTATGACAGGCATTCCCCTTTCAGTTTAATTAGTATGATTGTGCACTGGTTTATTCTGGTCATTCTTATTGAAAGTAATGCTAATGGTTCCATCATTGACATTTACATAGGTGTTTGGTAAACTGAACTGGTTAGGTAAAAGTCTTTATGTTTATATGGTCTATCTGGAAAACTTACATGCATTTCAACACTTAAAATGCACCAAACCTCATCCATATCGTTACATACCGTTCAAACATTATTTTTTTTTGCCGACTTTATTGACTCTCAAAAAAAGTAACCTACGTAGCACCTTAAGTTGTCTATCAACTACCATAGCAGCCTTGAAAAACAAATATGTGCTAAACTACTTTAATTAATCTATTAACAGTTAATCAACTTGATACGAATAAAGTTACTGTCACTGTCACTGTAAGGTTTCCCCTGCCAGTCCTATTTATAACGTTCAGTTAATGGGCGGAGGGAGGACATGCGTTTCGTCACTGAGACTGGAAGAAAACAGCGTCTTCAGTCGGGTTTCTGGATTCTGAATCGGAATCAAAACAAGACACGCCTTCTTCATGGCATGTATAATCGACTGCTCAGATCTGGATGGGAGTACTGACAATTACTGTAATAGAGATTATAAACATCGTATATCCTTTGAGGAAATGATCGCCATTAGCTTCTGCTAAAAGAGCTTTAAAATCATCGGACAAACAAAAACGCCATGCCCAACCAGAAAAACAACAGGGGGAAGAGAAATAAGCGCTCTAATAGCAGTGGAGATGAACAGGAAAATGGAGCCAGTGCAGCAGCAACAGCAGCACTGTTGGTAACTACACCATTATTAGGGGCTACAGCTGCACCTCAAAATGAAAACAGTAATGGTAAGAGCGATATCGTTGCTTTAATTATTGTTATGTGTGTGCGGGTCGTCCCATTTGAAGGGGAATGACAAGTGGACGGTTTACATTCACAACCCCAGCAAGGAAGGAAGCAAACATACTGTACTTCGACTTGCGTGATGTTATTTAACTCACATTTTTTGTGCAATGAACGTGATTTGTGGTTGTTCATCTGTACAGCTTGTGTGTTAAGCGTTCTGTTAACGTACAGCAATCTGTAGACCAACAACACTGCTTGGAGAATACAAACTGGAGGTTCTGTTCGGAAATGTATAATTTTAAAGATAAGTACAGTATATATTAGTACATGCTTTCAGTAAAGAGAAAGCGGAAAGAATAGGCTTGCAAAGTTCTGCAGTATGGAGTAGTGTCTGTGCTATGCCAGCAATGACAATTCATGTGAGCACATACAGTCACGGTACTGTAATATTGCATGTGTTCCGGGGCAGTAGATCCTTTTCAAGTTTGAGGCTTAAGCATAGTTAACGCTATGGAAGGCATTAGCTAAAACGTTTATCTACTTGACTTAGGTTTATTTTGTTTTGCCTTAAGCTTTTGCTCACATTTTGTTTCGGCTCCCACCAAAGCAATTTTAAATTTGATCGTAATTGTTTAATTTGAGAAGTACTCCACTGATGCAAAACATCTCAGTATTCAAAAACTCTGTACTTTGGTCTATTATTATTATTATTATTATTATTATTATTATTATTATTTTACAATAATAGCAACCATGCAAATCATCTGTTATATGTATCAGTTATTAGATGGTGAGGTTGAATCTGTTCATCCAAAAATGTGTTAATTTCTTAAATCTGCCAAACATGCTTGGACTGTACAGGGACTTGCTTTACTTTTTAACCTTTTTTGTGCACTTTTATTAAAACAACCTCCGTGTAACTGTCTGATAGGAAATCGTAATTGGAAAACGGTGTAGAGTAACAAAATAATGGACAGGAACAGTTTGATATTTGTGAAACTGATCTAGACTGAAGTTGGCTTTATTTTAACACGATACAGTGCAGTCTTTTTTTGAAGAAAAAAAAAAAAAAACAGACTTTACGAAAAAATAACTCACCTATTAGTTCTTTGTGTAAGGGCCCGTAAACAAATACAGCAGTTTCCAGAGGGTCCTTTGAGGAAATGGTAATCAGCAGTACATAAAACAACTTGTGTAAAATTATTCAGTATAATTATACAAGGTCTCATACAAGAGCAAGGTGATCCAACAACCCTGACTTCTAATGAATACCAGGTGTAGCTGCACTCCTGCCCATGCGCTCAGAGGGCCCCGGAGGGGTTAGAAAGTTTTTATTTATTTATTTTTGAACAATGATAATATCCTTCGCATTTATATTTGCAGATTTTACATATTTGTATCTCTGTAGCTGCCGGTGTGTGGTGCCAGTAATTCAGATTGTATCCTCCCTCTCTTCAACAGGTATTTCTATTGTCTTAATTATCCTAACTCCCCCCCCGGAGGCTGGTACGAGGGACGTTGAAGGTGTTGGGGTACTATTCAATACAAATTCTGTAGTTTAGTCGGAAGCTGTTGGGTGCTGCTGCCGGCACCAAAATAAACTACAGCGAATAAACATGCCTGCATTTCTGATTTAAAAATAATAATTATAAATAAACGATTTCCTACGTGAGACAATTTCTGCAAATGTCTGTGCAGAATCGTGAATTCTGTAATAATTTCTGTGATCGCAGAATTGGGGAATCCTGGTAGGGTTAGTGATTAAACCTGTTTGTTTATGATTTAAAAAAAAAAAAAAAAAAATAGTGTAGTGCTGGATGTAAAGATGTACGCAAAATAAAATAAAGTAGGTGAGTGGAAACCGTTATCATTACATACTGTTTCATACATGCTAACATTCTGACAATTAAATACAGTTCAATATTGAACACTTGATTTGGTGTGTTTGATGTTTATAAATAAGGGTTAAATTAACGTTTTGGGAGGGGGGGCCACAATAAGGTCCTGCACCGGGGCCCATCTTCCTCTTTCTCCGCCACTGGTGGTGTATTGTTCCAGTTGAACCAGGTGTTCTATATTGGCATAATCAACGATATTAGATTTATGCAGATTTCATCCCGATGCTAGATTGCCTAACTGTTTAAGAATAACTTATATTAGACAAGCTGAAACATGTCACAGCAAAATAATTCAAGAAACTGCCATTAATTAATTGTGTATGACTGCTGGAAAAGCTTTTTTTTTTCACAGAGTTTAACAATTGAAGGATGTGCTCAACTATATCCTTGAATTTAGGGATTCAAATAAGTTTTTCAACAAGTAGTTTTGTGTTAACATAACTGCACTTGATTCATTTCATAGATTAGCAACATTGCATTCTGTAGAGAAGTTATGGAACTAAAAAGTCAAATTTTGTGCATAATTATTTAAACGTGGTAACAGCTAATAGGTAATTTAAATAGTTCCACAAACCGCACCTGCTGTGCACTTCTAATCCCTTTACAGAGCTCATACATCGGATGGTACAAAGCTACTGAACCCTGGAGACAAGGGTTTGGCCTGGACTCATTGGGAGCCTGGTATAGGAAGTGAAACAGTAGGTCACTTCCTGCAAGTAATCATGCAAACTGAGCTTTATTTAATCTAGTATGGTACGAGATAACTTTTTTTATTTTTTTTTTATGAAAAAAAATCAAAACGAGAAAAAATCTCTACCATTACAGAACTATTGCTGCAATACATATGCATATAATATAGAGTGGCGCTGAATATTCAGTATGTTTTGTTTGAAGAGATTTATGCAGAATTCAGCCCCCATTTACAGTACATTAAGATTTGTTTATAAAATTAGCTACTTTTGGGGGAGGGGGGTTCGTTGGTTAAAATTGTGTATGACAGAACCTATTAAAACACTATCTCTTAATGTCATTAATTGGTTAGCACTGACCTAGGGGAAATAGTTTTCCATAATGGAGCTTATCTGACAATTTCAGACTCCATAGTGGTGTGGCTGCAGGCTAAATCAAGTGCATGCTATGAATTATTTACAATTAATACTAAAATGAAAAAAATGTTACAGAATTTTAACTTGAAAATTGTTGATAGGTTACTATCATCAGTACCCACCAGCACCCCCTCTCTTAATCATCCTTTCACACATTTTGGTATACCATGGTGGTGCCAACATGGCAGTAATGGTACAGTACAGTTCTGAATCCTCCAACTTCTTTCCTTTGTTATTGTACCTTCTATTGTCCACCCATAATACAAGTGTAGCCACCAGTCTTACAACAGGCAGCAGTCCAGGTAAGGTTTTGCACCTGGGAGTAACTTACCCTCTACTTTTAACACTGAGAAAGTAAAATGTATTTTCAGGGTGTAAAATTCAACATTACCATGAAGTCGTGAGTAATCTTGATAAATACTGTACAGTCTTTAATGGTAATGCGGCAGACATTAAAAAAAGAGCCTTCCATTGTTACGCATTAAATCGAAATTTAGTGCTTATTTCTGATTTTTTAATGTGTAAAAAACCAGAAGGTACGCAGCTCATCTGGAACGCTGACTACAGCTTCCTAAAGTCTGAGTGTTTGCCCTGATCAGCAGCCAATCATAGTTGGGTTCCAATGTGAGTTCCGTGATGCTGTTGTAGCTACTGCTAATAATTTCATAAATCTTCCTCTATGTGTACTTCCTTTCACTATGTAGGTCTTACTATAAGTGTAAAGTAACACAGGCATAGCAAACATGTTTTTTTTTTTTTTTTTTTTTAAATCGAGTTTAAGTCAAGTATGTTTTCAGTTTGCCTGCCTTGCCTTTCAGGAAGCCTATTACAGTGTCATTTCACCCCAGCATGTTCTTGGCTGCAAAGCATGGCAGTTTGTAGTGGAAGCTTCTGGTTGGTTAATAACAGGAAAGAAGGCCCTGAAGGGGCGGGGACAGGCTCACTCTCCACTCTCCAAGGGAGTGAGCCAGATTATTTACCCATTAACCCTAGAAACACAACATTTAACTCTAAAGGGCAGTGTATGCTGAACAATAATGAGGATCTAGAATATTGTGGTTATGTATGGGCACTTCCAAAAATTGTAGTTTGAATTTCCTTTTCTATAATACTGAATTGGGTATCTGAAAAGGATAAACCTTTTCACACCTGTTTTTGTTATTTTATGAAAGGATTTGTAACTGTAAACAAAATACCATTTGAAATCCAGTTCATCTGTCTTAAAAAAACAAACAAAAAGAAAAAGAAAACAGCTTTTAGAAAACTGGAGAGGGTTACCCTCCTCCAAATACACAGATAATCCCCTGTTGTCAAATTTGAAACATCTTGCTGTCACATTAAACAATAATACTGTAAGTCAGTTTACAGTAACATAAGCCTGGTTCCAAATGTGATGAATTGTGTGGTAGGCTTGGGGGCTAAGTTAAGACTTATTTCATTAAACGCAAAGCTCCACTTAGGCCTATAGAATTTTCACACACATATGGTTAAAATAAATATGGATAAGTATGACAGTTTACTTTGTTGTGCTTATCTTTGTTTTGTGCATGTTTCAACTTTTTTTGGATGTAATATTTAGTCTCTTGCTTGCTGTTGGAACATTAAAATGATTGTAAACCTCCCTTGTACCCAGGCACCCCAGTTTTCTTTACTATGCATAACAAACTTTGCAGTAAACTGCAGTTTTTTCCTTTGATGTAGTTTCCTGGTGCACCAAAAAAGGTCCGCTGAAGAAATGTAAACTTGGTTGCTTTTGTGGAAGGAGAATCCACCCTTAACCAATACGCAATCAGCAAGCGCATAAAAGCTGTTTGTGTTATTCTTTCATGTTGCTTCTTTTTGTTTCGGCTGCTCAGTCAAGCGCTGGGAAGCTGAAACGGGAGTTGACCGCTGAGAGCCTGAAGGAAGGGCTGCCCTACGCATGGATTCCCTGAGGTTTCCCCCTAAAAAATAAAAATTATGTGAGTAGGGGGTTTTTCCTTACCTGAGTGCTGAGCGGTTCATATATAGTTCTGTGGGGTGCGTGGTTGGGTTGGAGAGGCTAGGCTCTCTCCCTCGGTGCAGTCATGCTATGGGGGATGGGCTGTGTCTCAGCTGCTGATTTTCATTAAATTCAGTATTTGGGGGATAGGTGACAGGGTGCCACTGTGGAGCGTGTTAATTATTTATTATTATTCATTCATGGTTTGGTGGGCTCGTATTTTCGGGGAGGTGGCCGCAGACACTTCCTATCTGCGGCACTGGTATGCATGTAACTGTTCATGTATTTCCAGCCGGCCTCACAGAGGTAGCCCTTGGGCACCCAAGGACGAGACCTCCGGCCAAATTTATCTTTCACTCTGGCCCTTGGTGCCCTCCAAAGTCATCGGGCCCTGAGCGCCCTTCACACTCATAAATCATCTGAAATTGCAATCGCAATCATCATCATTCATTCAGTGCCATTCATTCAGCGGATTCTCCATGCAGTTTTTCTCAGAGCAGAGCGTGTTCTGTCAAGACCAGAGTGACGTCTGGTGCTTTAACGCATCCAGTTTGACAAGAAGTACAAGTTCTGATATATCATTATTGTAGCATGTTTGTTTAAAGTTTTTTATTTTTTTATTTTAAATAGCTCTTTGATGTAGTCATGTTTTCCATATATACAGTAGTGTGTCATTTTAAGGTAATTGTTCTGGAGATTATTAGCTAGACATGCAAGTAGATTTTATTTAAATTTTGTTTAGGTTGTGGTGTTTTTTGTAATTTTTTTATTTGCATACAAGCTAAAAGGTGTTTTGATTTATTTGTAAACTGTGTTGTGGTCTGTGATGTTATGCAGTCTACACCTTATATATCAGATTTTTCAAATAATTTATTGCATGAATATTTTCTTTTAAAATAAATGACTACGGTTAACAAAATCGGATGCACAGACAAATCATATTATAGAGACAAAGTCATTGTATACTATAGTAGTGATCAAATTACATTTTTTTTTATTTCATCAAATGTGTTTTAATCATGGCAATGTAGTTTTAGCCAAATGGCCGTCTTGGTTATGCCCTTTACTGACTTTGAGCCTTAATTATATATATATATATATATGTATTGTCAACCAGCAGCCTACAGCTGTGGCCAAAGCTTTGCATCGCCTAGAATTTTAGGATTGAGGCAATTTAAAATAAAATAAATAAATAAAAAAACCAAAAACAAAAAATTATATAGACATAATTTTAGATCTTTTATTTAACGTCATGAAATCAAAAAAACTACAAATGATATCGCAAAAGTCTACCGGAAGCTGTAATAGTAGTATTCATGTTAGATTTCAAAATGTCAATTTTTAAGTACTGTGCAAAACTGCAAAGCAGTATGTAATTCAATATGTTAACATAACATTCGACTTTATGAAGCAAGATGAGTTAATTCTAAAGGGTGATGCAAAACTTTTGAACATAGCTGTAGAGTTGAGCCTGCAAGGACATGGCATTAGTATGTAGCACTAGGCATTAGTTTTATCGCTAATCCATGGGGCCGTTTTTGTTCAATTTTAATAGCACATATTCTACTCAGTTCAACATACCGGTAAACTAAACTCAGAAATCTCGTTCCTGCACGTAACATACAAAATGCTGAGGTGCTGTGTTGCATTTATGGATAAAGCTAACAATTTTCCGAGTCCAAAATCCAGGACGTCATAATTTGCACAGGTTAACTAGTGTTCTTTCAATGAAAACTCTTCCACACTAGCCCAGTCAAGGATAGTAAACCTCAGTCTAATAATATTTTGTGTGCGGAGCTTGTTACCCAGAGAATTGTGGGAGTCTGGAACCAATTCCCCAGTAATGTTGTTGAAGCTGACACCCTGGGATCCTTCAAGAAGCTGCTTGATGAGATTCTGGGATCAGTAAGCTACTAACAACCAAACAACCAAGATAGGCCGAATGGCCTCCTCTCGTTTATAACCTTTCTTATGTTCTTACAAGAGCCACTGTCAGCTGACTGTCAGGAAACAGAATGCTGGCCAGTTAGGCAGATTTTTTTTTTTTTTTTTTTTTTTTTTTTTGGAAAGCTGCAACGAGTGCTGTGGAGCTGCACTGTGTGCTGAAGTTAACTAAGATTTACTCTTTGTAGTTGTTCTTCTGTGTTTTATTCTATATCTGAGCTCCGATATAAAGTACATAATGAAAATAAAAATATTCAAGGTGTGTCATCATGCTGCCTCACAGTAATTAAGTTTATAAAGGTTTAACACTTTCAGTTTAGGGGCAACTTTAAAACCTGCCCCGTCTATGGGATTATGGGGCCAGTTGGTAGCTTCAGATTTACTTCAGTCCACCAGGGTGGTGCTTAATTACTGTTGAGCTATGGCCAAACATACTGTAGACAGTCATGAAAAATGGGACAACTAGCCAAAATCGTGACAAAAGTAAGACTTGTGGGGACACTGGGACGTACTACATAAAAAGGGGACTGTCCTGGGAAAATCGGGACGGTTGGTAGCTTTATGGATGAACTGAAAATACTGAAACTTATATTTATTATGAAATGGACAAATAATGGTAATAAACACTGTAATACAGTGTCGAATATGATTTCCTATGGTTTTGTTGTGGTAAAAAAAAAAAAAAAGTTAGTTACAGTAAATACTTTTTTTAAAAACCTGAAAGAAAATCACTTGTAAGTATTGTAAACATTTCTAAACTACTGACCTGACTTTTTTTATGAGATGGCATTATTTAGCATGGTAGAAATCCCTGTGCTTGTGTTTGTTTTTTTCATGCTGATGCGATTTAACCACAAAATCATGCATGGATCCAACACTTCCTACAGGCGTCTGTTGTAGCTGAAAGGGCACTACTGCCATAATGGCCTTGAATAGATATACATTTTGAGGGGGAACCAACTTGATATATTTTTAAACATGTAAAATTGAAGCTAACCTTTTGTTTGTAAGTGAAATAAGAGGCTCAAAGTGCTATCAACAACAAAACAAAAACATGGATAATGCAAAGCCTATAAAAACATATCCAAAACATGCCGTATACTCTACTGTAGTCAGTTATCCTTGATTTTTCCATTGATTTCTTAGACAAACCGCTTGAAGAATCCTTCTTTTTTTAATTCATGAACCGTATGTTCAGCAATCCCATACTCCACTGAAAGTTGTTTTCCATCTGTTATAGAAGATTACTGTAGGCATGTTTTGATGTATTTTCAGGGTATGAGTGTATGCAGTGTTCAGTTAAAGGCATGTTTTGTTTGAAACAGTGTCATAAATTGAATGATTTAAAGTTTTTAAATTAAAAATCCAAATTTGCTAATTTTGATTAATACTTACATAAGACCATAACAAGGATGAAACTGTTAAGCACATTTTTTGTGTAAGTAGGCAGTTAATTCTATTGAAAACATCATTTTATTTGTGAGACAGATTATCATTGATATCTCCTTAGATTATAACTTTCTGTTAATAGTGTCCGTTTTTGCATCTGTTGAATAATTACTGTAAACAGATACCCATATCATGTGTACTGCTGGAATGTGAGACCATTTTTAGAGCATAGACTTTTTTTGAAAACATTTTTTTTTAATACTGAATTTTCTCAGAAGAGCACAAAAATCTAATGAATTTAAGAAGCAAGTGGGAAGATAATTGTTTGTTTTGGTTTAGGAGTGTACTATATTTGTATCCTCTGCAGGGATTGACTGATAGAGAGAAAGCTGTTTATAGTATACTGTAGATTTATGTAACTGTTTTGGCTTTTACAGAAGCACCCTGCGCCACCCCTTTGATCTGCAATTTGGGTGGACTTATCAACCTGGAGAAGGATGACTACCAGAGGGTGGTCTGCAATAGTGAGCTGTGCCCTTACGGAAACTGGATGCACCTGCAGTGCTTCTTCGAGTGGGAGAGTAGTATTCTGGTGCAGTTTAACTGCATTGGCCGGGCACGCAGCTGGAACGAAAAGCAGTGCAGGCAAAACATGTGGACAAAGAAGGGGTATGACCTGGCCTTCCGCTTCTGTTCCTGCCGCTGTGGACAGGGCCACCTTAAGAAAGACACAGACTGGTACCAGGTGAAGCGCGTGCAAGATGACAGAAAGAAAAAGGTGCTGTCTGAGAAGAGCCTTGGCAAACCTAACTGTAGTGTTGATGGAGAGTTGCCTGAGGTCCCCAAGAAAGGGAAGCATCCATCAGGGAACAAACCAGCACACAGGCCTGTGGGACTTGAACTGCCGCGAAGACAATCCATAGACAGACAGAACTCACAGGAGAAAGGTGCAACAGGCTCCTGCTGCAGCAACAACTTGGGCCGCCGCTCACCCTGTGGTTCACCTGGCCAGTCCCCACTTTTGGGTTTCTCCTTCTTCTCTTCACCCTTCTCTGGTGGGCCTCGCAGCTCACGACACTTAGGCGAGTTCCTCAAGAATGCCGTCCACATGGACAGCCACCGGAAGAACTTGTCCGCTAGCGCTGGGGCGATAAGGAATGCCTATTTCGAGCATGCGGCAGGACTGCAGATGCCCCGGCTCACCTCTGGGGATGCCCCTGTGCAGTTCCTCCGTCGGCTCGACCTTTCCGAGCTCCTGGCCCACATCCCTCGCCACAAGATCAACACCTACCATGTGCGCATGGAGGACGATGCTCAGACTGGCCAGGGGGAAGACCTCAGGAAGTTTATCCTAGCAGCACTCAGTGCCAGCCATAGGAACGTGGTCAACTGTGCCCTGTGCCACAGAACACTGCCTGTCTTCGAGCAGTTCCCACTCGTTGACGGGACTCTTTTCCTTAGCCCCTCAAGACACGATGAGATTGAATATGATGTTCCCTGTCACTTAGAAGGTAATCGCTTTCTATTTGTCTGCAGTGTGTCCTTGTACTTATGCATTAATACTGTTGAAAATGTTAGAACAAACACTGATAAAGTGTTTAAAGTGCATAAGTACCAGTATTTGTTAGTTGTACAGTGCTGTAGACAATTCTTATTCTAGAAGGATGTACTGTACCTACATTCTTGTGCAATTAATTTTTTTATGAAAAGGTTTTCTGCAACATTCGTTTTGTTGCACTTTTTCTGTGCAAATAATTCCCTTTCACAAGTACACATTTTTCATGTCCAGGGATGCAGACAAATTTAAAGATGCAATCAAATTCAGATGTTAAATGCAGTTCCACAATATAAAATGTTTGTTGTCTTTAGTCTGTTCTATATGGAACAGCCCTATGTGAGAAAAAAACGTAACTCAAAATTTCAACATTGTACACCTAGAACTACACTATGAGCTGGGTCTGGGGAAAAACTGGAACAGGCGAAACTCGAAATGTTTGCTGACACCACTGCTGTCTCATTTGTCTATGCAGTATAAAAATAAGCAATTATGGTGGGGCAAGACACTGTTAATTGAGAAAACAACCTTAATTAAAAACTAGGGTTGTCAGTTAAGCCTCCAAATAGCAATCGATTAATTGGGTAATTACTTGGTAGCGTCAGGGGAAGAAAAAAAAGTACAACAACATTCACAACAAGCCTAAAGCAAGTTTAACATACTACAGGAGTGTTACTAAAATATTTATTCCAGGCAGATTACAGTACTTTGGAATGTAATCTATATAAATTAGACACGAGTTTATGAAAAACATCTTTTTTTTATTGAGTGACAGCTGCAGCATCACACATTGGATCTGGTCAATACTGTACCACATAAACACACAGTGCAGAAATCCCTGCCTAAAACATAATAATAATAATAATAATAATAATAATAATAATAATAATAATAATAATAATAATAATAATAAATTGATTTACTTACCACAGCATGCATACATCACTGATCGTTTTTTTTTTTTTTTAATTGAATATTGTTAAATATTCATTATATAACAGTTCATTCTGAAACTCCAAAACAGCACAAGCTATATATGGTCAGTTTTCTTCAATGTGCACAATTTATTTACAGGCTGTTTGCTATGGAGCGCCATTTGTGCCAAAACTATCCAGCCATTAATTTGTCAATTTGTTTGTCAATTCATGAATTGGTCCATTTGTCCAGTAATTAGTCCATAAATTTGTCAATTCATACAGTTATTCATAAACTTATTTGTTAATACATCTAATAATTCATTAATAGGAAAGGCTGTATGGACTTTAGTGTGAAGTGTTTGCTCGGCGCTTGACTTGCAAATTTCCAATCAACTAGACGAACTTCCCTGCAAACTTCCCAACAAACAGACAAACTTCCAACTGTCAATCTCTAAAGTACAGCCGTTCATATTAATGAATCACAAATTAATGAATGAATTAACAAAAAAGTTTTTGAATTACTGTATGAATTGATGAATTAATGGATGGATTTCTGGACAAATGGACCAATTCATGAATTGACAAACCAATTGACAAGTGAATTGACAAATTAGTAGCTGGATAGTTTTTGCAGAAATGGTGCTCCATATTTTGCCAGTTTGCCTGTCGTCCTGCTCTGTTTTCAAGGTGCCAAGCTCTGTTTTGTTTGTTTACATTAAATACACAGATGGGCATACTTACAAAGCATTTTCTGGTATGGGACCAGTAAATCAGATACTAGTTAACACGAGCAGGAAAAGAAGAATACTCCCACTGCTTGTCTGGCAGAAATACTGTAAATAGCAAGGCAGGGCGTTCGGTGCAGTTTCATTGATGAACTTAAATAATGTTATTAACTATGCGTGTTACAAAAATGTAATTATTGAATCGATTATCCAGTATTTATATCGCTGTATATAACGAGGAATGGAATTGATTTTTGATTTCATCGTAGCAGCCCTATTAACAACTGTGTATTGCCTAGAGGGAAAAGTCTGCAAGATTTCAAAGTTCTGTCTGTTCCGGCTTTTCCCCAGACCCAGATTGTAGTGTAGGTCTAGGTGTAGAATGGTGAAATTGAGTTTTTAAAGTCAAAATTTGGAGTTTCAAAGTAGAAATTTGTACTTTTTATTTTTTTTCCCACGTGGCCTTTGGCCTTTTATGTAGTTCTATTGCTAAACCAATAATATAAAAACATGGCAGGCAGAATTGTAGAAAAAGTAAACTTGGACAATTATTAATCGCTGGGAACTTCCTTTCAGAATAATCTACACTGTCTTATTTGTGTGCCTGTGTGAAGCAAAATAATCAACAGAAAATGTTCAATTACATGTACACTGTCCAACAGAATTATTATTTATCTTCATTAGTGTGTGTTTTAGAATTAATTCAAGACTTTTGCAGAAACAGAACTTTTGGTATTGATTGTATTGTTTTTACCTGGCAATCATTTTTAGTTTAATTGTGTGCATGCACCACCTAACATTATCTAAAATTAAACAATTGGTAGATGAAAACTATGATTAGCAGGCATAGACAGTACTCTATTGTAGAGACAGTTTTCCTGTTTATCATAAAAGCAGTTTGCCATTTATGACAACAGTGAATTAACAGTGGCATTCATAAACAAAATGGCCTAATTATGAAACCATTGTTAACCCTTTTCAGACCTGCAGAAACACTGCACTATACTGCTGCACAAATATAATTACTGTTCTTTCTGGTTAATTGGACACCTATTTTATTTGATGCAATAGCTTTTGCATAGCAGGTGATAGTATAATACGGAAATAGATTGAATATTTCATAGCTGCAGTATTTGTGCTTTGAGTCAGACGGGTAAAGGTATTTTTAAATACAACTTTGTTGCACCTTGATAACGTAAACCTTCATGTAAATAACATCACTTAGTATGACCACAGAAGAAACCAAATGCTTCTATGATTAGCAAAGTTACAATTGGTTTTACTGTAAAGGGCCAGTGTGTGCAGCAGTGTGATTTACAAACACACACATGTGACATCAGAGTTAATTGCTCAGATCCAGCAAATGGTAATAGTGTCACCAAATGTAGCAGAAGAACAATCCCATATGTTAAAATTGGACTGAATTTTGTTTCCTGTGCGTCACAAATATGACCAGACTTTTTTTAACAAGACTGTTTTTCATTGAGTAGTGTAGTCATTCAATGAATGAGGCGAGGAGGTTGTTTACTGCTTTCCTCGTATCCCAAGTGTAATGTATGATATGTGTTTAACAGCTGAATTTGGAGAAATACTTTAGATGAAGCTCTGCATCAGGTTAGTAGTGTGACGTAATTTAGAACAATGAGGTTTGCCAGGTTGTTCTGTTGTTGGATTACTTAATACAAGATAGAGTCCGAAATGAGGTCCAGTTTAAAAAATAATAAATAAATAAATGTTGACTGCAGCAGCATTGAATATGAAAATGTTTAAATATAACCTGAAATGTTCCACCTAAACTGAAGGGCAGAAGCACCTGTATGAAATAGTTTTCTTTTTCTCTTTTGAAGGCAGGCTGATGCACTTGTATGAAATAGCTTTCTTTTTCTCTTTTGAAGGGAGGCTGATGTACTTGTATGAAATAACTTTCTTTTTTCTTTTTTGAAGGGAGGCTGATGCACCTGTATGCAGTTTGTGTAGACTGCTTAGTGGGGTTTCATAAAATTATATGCATTAAATGCAAATCCCGATGGGACGGGAGCTGGCACCAGTTGGGAACAATGTACACTTATGACATACTTGCTGCCTCTCCGTGCTGTCAAGTAAGTATTTGAAAGTGTTGGTAGGGGTGGGGTAAGGCTTATTGGTATCCATAACTTGGAATATTCTGTCCCACAATGAAATTACAATCACACATAAAGTACAAACCCAGGGAATTTTTTTAAGTTCCCTTTCAAGTAGGAAATGTATCCATTACATAATGCCATCCATAGTGGGTTAACTTTGTTTACCGGAAAATTCAGAGACTTACCAAAGCTGTCACGCAGTCACCGGCAATGTCATCACACCAGTCTTTGCCCCTCCTGGAAGGCACTAGACTCCATGATGACAGCACCATTTTCTTTTCAGCCTGATTCGAGCAAGCTGCAGAGAGATTCATCGTTTCAAATGGTTTCATCAAAAGCTAAGTTTTTGTTTAAAAAACGTATTTAATTTGATTGTATGTTTCCTTGCAGAATTAATTGCTGAATAATTTTATAATTTAAGCTTGTTTTCCTGGAGGTTTTGTTTGTGCTTTGTGAGTCCGTACGTGGCCTTGTGAGGAGATTTTTCAAGTTGTCTGGGACCAGGTAGTCTTGTATTAGTGCTACCTAGTCTGGGCTGAGGCTGGTGTGTGCACTTTTGTATTGTACATAATATATAGTATTATAGTATATAGTATTTTGTACAGTGTCTGTTGTTACTGAATTATTTGTATAGTGGTAGGAACTGCCTGTGTGCTGCTTTCTCCACTGTATTTCTTTTCCAGGTGCACTACATGAGTTGCTGATATTTTTCAGCTAGCAGCATTTTCTGGAACCAGGTTGTGTTTGCTGATTCATGCTCCTATACGAACACCGACTGATCCGTTGGCAGGAGCCTTCCAAATCGGAGAGCTTATCACTGTGTTTATGCCGCAGTGGTGGGAAGCTTTTAGCACCACGCAGGGAAGGCTTTTTAGCTCAGGCTATCAAGTGGGCACACACAGGCTCTGCTGCGGTACCCCTGTTGTTGTTGCCAGTGGTCTGTGCGGTTGCTTCCAGCCCCGCCTGATACCACTGGCTGCGCCAGCGGCTCCGGTCTGTGCATTGGTCACCGGTACCCCACCCATGCAACGCACCGAGCCACAGCTGCACCACCAGCAACCGCACTGGCACGTGCATTGTTCACCAGTACCCGGCTTGTGCATTGAACCGAACCGCTGCCGCACCAGCACTGACTGGTACCGTGCCGGCCCGTGCAGTGTTCACCGCTAGTGCCTGTGCACAACACAAGGTCGCAACAACCTCGGTACTGCACCGAGCCGCGGCCACACTGGTACTGCCCGAGCTGGTACCGCACAAGCACATCTGCTGGTACCGAGTCGTGCACCGTACCGGTCCGTGCATCACCCATGCACAGGACTTAGTAGTGGTAGACCTGGGTCCAGTGCATTGCACTTTGTCCTGTGACAGTACCCAAAAATACTGCATTACCACTGAGCCACTTTTCGACGAGTTCTGTGTGCTGCCTTTCGGCCTCTCACTCACTCCTTGCACCCAAGGGAATCAGTTCACACAGCTCTAGTTATCGAGCATTTAGGCAAGCTCAGTCTTATAGTAAACATACCAAAAAGCCAGCTAGTTCCGTCCCAGGTTGTCACCTACCTGGGAATCTGCTTGAACTCAAGCAATGTGATCGCCACTTTGCCAGATGAAAGAGTTCACAGGTTCTCATCCTGCCTAGTGCTTTTTCAGCTCTGCAAGAGACTGAAGGGGTCCACCTTCCAGCAGCTCCTGGGCGATGGCAGCAGCTTTCCAGATACTTTGCCTGGGTCTCCTCCAAATGAGCGCTATTCAGGTGTGTTTCAGTCGCAAAGTTTTTCAGCCCCAATTGCTTATTTACAGTGACACGTGACTGCATGGTGACCGTATCCTGGTGAAAACAACTGATCTGCACTTGGGAGTGGCTCTGGGGACGGTTACCAGGAGGGAGGTGATCACCACCGACGCCTCTCAGCCCATTGTCCCCTCTGGTTCTCCATTCAGGAGAGTGAGGCTCTGCTAGGTGTAGATGGCACGGCCCACATGTGGCTGAGGGCTCTACTGTACACCTTCCCACCGATAGCAGTACTGCCGATGTGCCTGGAGAAGATCAGGTGAGACAGGGCCAGGGTGCTCTTAGTAGCCCTGTTCTGGCCCAGGAGGACTTGGTTTTTGGCGCTATCGCAATTACTGTACTTCCACCTCTGGCAAATGCATCTCCGCCGTGACCTGCTCAGTCAGGCACTGTGGCACACTGACCCATCAAGCCTGCAACTCTGGGGCTGGCCCCTGAATGGCTGCGTTTTAGCCAGCTAAGGCTATCTGAGAGAGTTATTTCAACTCTTCAGAATGCCAGGGCTACTTCTACGCGTACACAGTACGGGTATAAGTGGGCCGTGTTCCAGACCTGGTGTCTGCCGTGACACTTCAACCCCACTACGTGTCCCATGCTGACCAATCTGCAGTTCTTGCAAAACCTCTTTCATGAGGGGAAATCGCCCTCGACATTGGAGGTGTACTTGGCAGCGATTTCTGCTTGCCATGTTAAAATCGACTTGGTCTCCCCAGGAGCTCACTTCGTGGCGAGGCAATTTTTGAAAGGGGCTTAAGGACAAGGTTCCTCAGTGGCAGCTTGACGTAGTACTGCCATCTGACTTTTACTGCAGCCAAATGAGCGTGATGCAAACCTTTTCTGTGACGAAAGCTTGTCTGTTTTTCGCAGAGTCTAGGACCAAGGTCACGTTTTCTTGCCCAGATGTATTTCTACCTTCCACGTCAACCAGTCGGTGGAGCTGGAGGCTTTGCAAGCCCCTCCTTTTCAGTTGGATAGGGAGCGTAAGCATAAGGGCCTTAGCGTATTATGCTGACATAACAAAAAGTTGGAGGCAATCTGAACAGCTGTTCATCTGCTATGGAGCAAAGGCCCACGGTAAAGCCCTGTCTAAGCAGAGGCTGTCCGGCTGAATTGCAGAGACAGTCAAGATGGCTTATAAACAAGCCAACTTGCCCCCTCCTGTGAAGGTCACTGGTCACTCCACAAGAAGTATACATCTTGGGCGTTGTGCCAGGGTGCATCTGTCACTGACATTTATAATGCTGCAAAGTTAACCCATTACGGATGGCATTATGTAATGGATACATTTCTATTTCAGTGAACCAGTGTTATGATAATAACCTAACATTCCTTTTTTTTTCTTTTTTTTCTTTTGGTGGTCATGAAGTGGCTGTGGTAGCAGTAGTGAATGATTGCCATTTAACCCAGAACTGAAAGTCTTGTGCATTAACTGAATAATCTTTTCCAAATGTATATTTTTGTACGCAGCCACTGTAAGGGCTATTCACACTAGCGTTTATTCACTGCATTTTCTATGGTAAAAAAATGAACCTATGGAATTGAATACTACCTCTTATACTAGAGCGTAATCGCTTAAAAAAAAAAAAAAAAAAAAATGCGAAATTCGCTGGCAAAAACAAAAGTCGGTTACATTTTTGGACGAAGTGCAGCAGTCAATACTCTGTCCTGCTAAATTAGGATATAATCTGAAGGCAGTATGGATAGTGTGCAAGCTGTTTATGGTTATTGCTCCAAAGAAGAAGAGAGAAAGCAACAGAAGAATGTGGATTCACCCTATAATACCAAGTAACGGGAAACCCTAGGGGAGTACCAGTGTTTTGTGCAATATACTGTATATATTTATATATTTATAATTGTTATTGGCAACAAATAATCTCAACAATGTTATTGGTAAGTGCAGAGAGGACCAAACGCAATCGTTTTGATGCATCCTGATGTGTTTTTTTTAAATAAACAATACAGTAAATGCTGGTAAATGTGAACTGGAGATCTAACATCAGACAGCACAGACAGTGTTTTACATTATTGGGTAAAAATTCACATATAGTAGGTTATATGACATTTAATTTGCTGGAAATACGATACCACTTACCTGCGTATGCTACTGGATATAATTAGATATGTGATTTTGTTTTGTAGTTCAGTCTATTTTTAATAATGGGCTGCTGTATCTCATGGCATGCACTTTCTAGAAGCTATATACCCAGGCATTTAACAAAAACCTGCAGTTAAAACAGTGTGTTTATTTTAACATACCAATAGGGCTTACTTTTGGATTTCCTTATACAATTTGTTTGTATTCTTTATCAAGATATTTCTTGTGCTGCTTATCATAAAGAACAGGCTGTTGCTGCACTGCTATAATCAGACGTTCCCCCATCTTACCTGCGATATTTGACTCGAGAGTCTTGAGTACAAAAATAGCAGTGAATAGTTGGGTGTAAAAAACGCAGCGAATAAACTATAGTGTGAATAGCCCTTAAGAATGTTTTAGTTTAAATTTTTATTACCAGTTCTTGTATTTTAACTTCAACATAATTCATATTAATTCACGGTACATACGGTTTCCTAGTTACAGAAACATCCAGATAAAGAGAGTTATGAGGTGATGTACAAAGCACCTCATTGTACTGTCAAGAAATGATGCAGTGTTATCTTCTTCATTTTCTAAGCATGTAGTCTTTACTCATTATGTATTGTTATTGATATTTACAAATTTCTTCTTTCTTGCTCCCCCCCTCCCCAGGCCCGTCTAAACTGTAAGCACTGTGGGAAGCCTGTGATAGACGTTCGAGTGGGGATGCAGTATTTTTCAGAGTACAGCAATGTACAGCAGTGTCCACACTGCGGGAATTTAGATTACCACTTTGTGAAGCCATTCTCCTCTTACAAAGTGCTAGAGGCCTATTGACGAATGATGTGCTAGTCTAGTATCATTTCTTTCTAGGTAGTACTATTTTATTAATATATTATTCATATATTAAAGTGTTTTTTTTTTCCTGTGGAATGTTTTCTTTAACAAAAACATCCAATTTTTTCTAAAGAAAATAATAAAAAGCGTGAAAGGCAAAATGTTAATTCAGCATAAATCATTTAGCACAGCAACAGGTAACTTAAAGGAAAAGAAACAAAAAGAAAATTCCAAATGTATACAAAGCTGAGATCAAATAAAAAAAAAAAATACAAAGCTGAGATCAAATTTAAAAAAAAAGTTTAAAAAAAACTGTGACGAGTGAATGTATCTGTAAACCAGATATTATATTTTTTGTAGAAAAAAAAAATTAACGCAGGTTTTGCCTTATTATATATGTATGGATTTGACTGGACTGCCACGGCTATTTACATGACATGGATAAATGTCAATTAAAGGTTATTAACTTTGGTACTGTTTCAAACACATTTCAGTTATAATTGCTCACTAGCCCTTGCTCACAGTAGTATACAGAATTTCAGTTTCCTACTACATTAGTAATCATGTTGTATTTTTTATGGCCCTATTATACACATTTTTCAATTTTTAACAGTTATTACACATTTATGTTGGTTTTACAAATTGTGACTTGATACAAATAAAGTCACATTTAATAATCCTAGTGCTCTTTTAGTTATACTGCAGGGATTCTCTGAAAAGTGCATCTAAGAATTAGCGATAATGTTTTCTTTTGGACTGTGAAGTGCCTTTACCTTGATGTAAATGTGTGCTATATTTTATGCCAGTCAAATATTCCTACTTTTTTTTTTGCCAATATGAAACCATCAAGGTTGATGAATTGTAAAAATACCTAAATCTAATACAGAGACAGCAGCTGAGGTGGAAGTAATGTTTTAAGTAACTGAAGAGACAGATGCCTACTAAAATCACAAAGACAAAAAAAACCCAAAAAACATAGTTGAGTCTTTGCCTGCATTGGAACTGACATTTATTGATAACATGTAAAGAGCGCCTATTTAAAAAAACCCTTTGGTAAAAATGTGGGAATGCCTTGTATCAAAGTGGAGTTTTCTTCAGGGAACCATTTCAATGCTTACTTTTAGGATACTCAAAGGGAAAAAATGATGAAGCCATGCTGACTTGATTGTGTTCATGAAGTTAAAAATCCACAAACCTGATTTTCACATGCATGCCACATTAAAGGCAACGGACCACGCTTTTGGTGTCCTTTGAAAACAATTGTTTGAGATCTTTTCTTGCGATGTATAAATACAGTACAGTCAGTGATCTGTTCCCAGTTGAGATATGAAGTCTTGTATCTTTGTTTAAGGGACACTGTACTTTGCATGTACCATTATAAAAAAGAAAGGTCCCTTGCAGTTTATGGATCTTCATAATAGATGAGAAAATGTACTTACTGCTTAAGTGTTGGGAAGGTGCACTAAATGTGAGGCTGCAGTGAAGACACGCCCTCTAAAGGTCAATGCCAAAGAAACAAAGTACTTGATTTTATGCACTTGTAAGGGTCCTTAGCCAGTCTTTTTGTTCTATCAGCAATACAGCATGTCGATACCAGATATCAGGAGATCTAAAGTAATGAAGCTGACTGCAGTGAAACTAGATGTCACTTGCATTGTGCTGCACTGTGATGCAGTATGTTCTGGTGATAATACCAGTTATGTCACCCAGTGATCATCAGTAGTGTAATACTCCATGCTGATTAGACTGTGGTGCTAATAGTGTAGTGTACCAAAGGGTCACCTAAAACATGAATGATTGAATTGCAAAACCCTACAGGACAAGCAAAATTTTGTGTCCGTAAAATCCACTGTACATAATAGTAGAAAACATGTGTGATGTACTGCGTCTTTGAAAAGGCAAATTGAAGATTAACATAAAGGCATCTTTCACATTTTAGTGATGCAGGCAGGTCCGATGATTGAATTATACTTCTGTTTTACATTATGGATATTTAATTTCTCATTCAGAACCAATATTCATGTTCTTTCTTCTTTGATTTTTTCAGGTTCATCAACAACTGATGAACCTGCTTAGGGAGATATTTGCCTGACTTGTCTAAATTATTAATTTCTATGTCATGTCAGGTTATCCCTGGAGTTTGGGATATAATGGGGGGATGTCTGTCTGTCAAAGTTTTACAGATACATAGAGAATCACTTATCCAGGTGTGATGGAAGTGGTGTTTTTGAGATTATCAAAATCTGGGTATCGCAGTCTATCCCATGTATTTGCAATTTACATTTTACCATTTTTATTCCAGTAAACCACTTATTTAATTGTGATTTAAACTTGGTAAGCACAGTTTTTTTGGCAGTTCTAATCTGAGAGTAAAGGCCACTGTACACCAGACGTGACACGGTTTTTCAGCGGGTGACAAGATATTTTTGCAGCAACATGACGATACACACCAAAAGTGACACAGATGCGATGCGACAGATATGAAAACTGCCAGTTCTATACAAATATTAAAAATGGCTATTGACAAAACTATTCTCAAGACTGATGCATATTTGTCAACATGATGTGGAAACTATGAGTGTCTTCTCAGACGGTATTTCAACATGTATGGCAATAAATCATACATACCAGGCTTATCCAGTTCATTCTGGTAAAATAGGGACATCTAGACTAGGGATTAGATGTTTCATATCATACATCAGTTCCAAGGTCTGCAGAAGCGCATATCCTGGTGTGTATTTCCTTTCTGTTCACAGAGTTACAATTTCCAGAAAGCTTTGGATCATTTATTTGTAAAGTATAATTACCTATACGTCGGTTCAATTTACATTTCTAAATTTCTGTAGGGATGAAGAGCTTTTGAAATCAGGTTTGGTTGTGCGAAAATAATTGGTCCTTGCTATGTTAATGTTACACCTCTTATTGTTATCAGCCTATGCAGATACCGGATAGCCTTAAATCTGATTGGGTGACATTAGCTAGATCTATTGGTGGTCGCTATGACATCCAGAACATTCAGAACCAGTCCTCAATTTGAAAGTTTTTCTATTTTAATGAACGATCTGCTGCAAATTAAGTTGTAATCTTGACAGAATGTAAACAATCTTTTTGTTAATGTATTACATGGGTAGGACTTGAGAGAAGCATTTTCAATGTCAAGTGCCACTTTCAGACTGCTGATAAGGATGGGCATTTTGAACTTGAAACATGTTGATTACTATGCTGAGTTTTATTATGTGATAAGTATTCATTATTTTTTTAAACGGAGAGGATTGGGTATGTGGGAGAATTCCCCACATTGTGTCTCCTTAACCTTCCCTTATACTGATTATTTTAGAAGAGAAAAAAATGAAGGTCTTGGGTATGCTATCAGTTTTGATAACTGCAATAGACAAAACCCAAAAGTACTAATTCCCATTCACTGTCTTTTTTAAATCCCTTTGTTTGTTGAGATATGTAAGCCAGTGCTGATGAAAAAACTTTTGATATTATTATAATCTATTGCACTTATGAGATGTTTTAGAACACATTGACACTTTACTAGTATTCACTTTCAATTTGTGACCATAAATCAGTGCCATATATGTATCCTGGGGCTACCGCCTTATGTCGCTGCTGTCAGTCTGAACCCAGTGACCCTGACTCAGTGCTGCGACTGTTTGCTAGGGCGAACACATTTTCCCAGTCTTTGCTAACATTCTTTTGGTTGGCCTTTTGTTGTGCGTAACTGTACTTTCACTTTGTGCCGAAAGAAGATTACCCTGAAGCATGACATGCTGCATCAGATTACTGCTGATGGCAGCTGATATTACTGTGGGCAAGGATTTGCCCGATTGCACCAGATCCGGTGCCTTTTTCTCTGACAGGCAAAAGTTATACAATTTGCATATTTCTTTTGTTGCAAAAATGAACTATGCAGCTACATAGCATGTATGCCTACAATAAAAAAAAAAAAAAAAAACACTTTCCTGTTCCACGAACTGAATGACAAAATAGTCCAATTACTGCAGAAAGCTGCAGATATTACTGCAGGTATGTTTTGTACAGTTTACTAAAATTAATTTAGTAGCTGCAAGGCTGCAACCCTGTGCAGCAGTGGCCTGTCCCCTCCTTGGTGAAGCAGCTGCATAATTTCCTGGGGCTGATATCCTCCGTGGAGGGAAGAGAGAGCTATAGCATACTTCAGTCGAACCCTCAGCTGTGCGGAGCTCATGGTGGTGCTGGAAGCCATCAGGCACTACTGCCCCAACATGTGCGGTTGCCAGTTTCTGCGCCGCACCGACCATGCTTCACTGCAATGGCTGCTGCAGTTTTGGGAGCTGGAGGGGCAGGTGGCACAATCCAACATTGACCTGGAATGAAGCACGGAAATGCAGGCGCGCTGTCCCGGAGACCACAGTGAAGCAGGGTTCCGTCACTGTGAGCAGTGGGAGAGGACAGCGAGATCGTATGGGAGGTGCAGGCAACAAGCACTGGATCCTGATGTCAGCTGGCTGCTGCACTTTAAAGAGGGAGACAGGTGACCAACTTGGGAGGAGGTGGCTCCCCTCTTGGAGGCTGTCAAGGACTTGTGATTACAGTGGGCTGCCCTCAGCCTCCGAGGGGGCATGCTATACTGGCGTTGGCAGGAACCAACCAGTGGATAGCAGTGGTGGCAAATTGTGGTGCCAACCCCTCTCCAGGACGCCGTGCTGCAGACAAACCATTGGGTCCCTGGAGTAGGGCATTTCAGCATCACAAAGACGCTGGCACACCTCCGGGCTGACTTTTACTGAGGGTGATGCCTGCGAGACGTCGAGACCTTCTGTGACTGCACAGCGAAAATGGGCCAGGTGAGCGCTCCCAGGCTCCCCTCCAGCAGTACTAGGTCAGTGCGCCGATGGAGTGCATCGGGGTGAAGGTCTTGGGGCCCTTCCCGGCCACCGATTTGGGTAATCGTGTGGTGCTGATTGCCATGAATTAGTTCATGAAGTGGCCTGAAGCCTACGCACTGACAGACCAGGAGTCTCTGATGGTGGGAGGTACTTTGGTGGACGGTTTCTTCTCCCGGTTCTGGGTTCTCCAGGCACAATTTAAATTCCCCGGTGTTCGTTGGGATCCGCAACACCAGGACCGCCCCGCTGCACCCCCACAGTGCCAGTCTGGTCGAGCGGTTTAAATGGATGCTGCACATGCAGCTGGCCATTGTCACCAGCGAGACTGGGACTTACACCTGCCACTGATCCTGTCTGCCTACCACACCACTGTGCAGGAATCCACCCTCTGCACTCCTGCACTGCTGCTGATGGGTTGGGAGCTGAACACCGGCAGATGTTTTCTTTTGGGCAGCCGCCAGTCACAGGGAAGCCTCCCGGTGAAAAGAGTACGTCCAACTCCTGCAGGACCGGCTGGACAGCGCCCATGCTTTTGCTCGGGAGCAGCTGCAAGCCGTTACGACCTGCAGGGAAAGGGATGAGACTTTGATCCAGGGGAGCAAGTGTGGGTGTGTAACCCGCGGAGGAGAAAAGGTTGCTGCCCCAAGCTGGAGTCCCCCTGGGTTGGCCCCTGCACAGTAATTGAACAACTGTGTGAAGCGGTGTACCGGGTGTAGCTAATTGCGAGGAGTCGCTGGGTCGTGCTGCACAGTGATCAGCTCGCCCCATGCCAAGGGTGGCTGCTGGACACCCCTTAATCTCTGCCATCAATGCTGCAGCCGACTGCAGCAAACCCATCTTCCCCCCGAGTGACCGAGGATTCGCCCACCGCGGTCTCGCCTTCTCCAGTGGCAGTGGGAGTGGGAGTGGGAGTGGGAGCTTCCTCACCAGCCTGGGAAAGTACTGGGAGACCACGTCGGGTACACTGTAGACCTGCCCGATACCAAGATTAATTGAGCTACTAACTGAATTTTTGTTCTCTGGACCTTGTTGTGAATGCAATGCTGGGATTTTTGTCTTGTGCTGTATATGGGAAATGATTGCTCGGGATATGCCAAGGTATGTAATGTAAGGTGTGTGGCGGTGTATCTTTTGGAAACAAAAAGATTTAAGAGGAGGGCAGTGTTGATGTGTACTGGGCTTGGGGGCGCTATGCAAATTAGTTGCATAGCGCATGAGATCACAGGTAACATATAACTGAGAAAAAGGGTAATTAAATGTTGGGTGGGTGGCTGTAATAAATGTGGGGAGAGAATGGAGGTGGTTTGGGGACGAGGGCCGATGGTCATCGTGAAGGGGGGGGGGGTCCTCTCTGGCGACCCTCCCTGATTTTACAGTGTTCAAGCAGACACCCTTTGGACTCTGCAATAATAAACTGCCTGAGCATTCATTGAGCCTGTCAGCCTTTTCTTTCTCTTCTGCGAATCAGTGTGATCGTTTCTGGGGAGTCGTTGTAAGGGCTGTCCATTTACCCCTGTCTCGTCACAATATTATTTAATTTGCTTTTAGAGGTATCATGGGTTTGGGCCTGAAGATGTATAGATAGTAAACAATACGGTGCTTGTAATTTTCAGTTTGATTTTAAAACGTTTAACAACCATTTGAGACAATACATTTATTTTTTTAAGTTTCCACTTTAGAAGTAAGATTTTTTGTGTGGTATTTTTTTTCACACTGTAATTGCGTCCATTTCAGGATATTTTGGTGTGCACTTTAATATGTAGTAGACTCTCAGCATACCGATGAAATACAATAATAACTTTTTGTGTGCAATACAAATCCTTAGGTCAATAATTTGCACCTTGCTAGTACATATGCGGTCACTATTAAAAATAATGAAAATAATTCAGAATACATTCATGTGTTACGCTGTTTATTTTTGTTACATTGTCACATCTAAATTGAGAAAGCCAAGCTGAAGTTACATTTTTTTCTGCTAGTCAGATTAACCAGTCGCTATTTTTTCAAGTCAGTCATACGCCTAAATTAATCAGGATCCGGGGTCTAGTGCCAAATGAAGCCCAAGAATAGACAAAGTAGCTGGGACAGAATTATAGTATATATGTATTGAATGTTTCCAGTTTTAAATGGCCTGCAGAAGTGTTGCAAAAGAGTAATAGATGCAGCTTGAGTTTTAACATCCTCCTGTCTTGTCAAGCTTGTTGTACCTTGTCATAATCTAAAGCAATTTCCAATACATCAGGATGTACTGTGGTGTTATTAATGTTAACAAGTTTTACAATCAAACATGTTATTTATTCATTTGACCACACTAGGCCTGAAGATGATGCAAATGATGATTTTTTTTCCATAAACTACCATACTTCTAGCATTACAGTTATGGCTCATTTGGCAAATTACACTAGGTAATATGTGAAGTATACATTCAGCATTGATGTCTGTACTCTATATAAAATGCAGTTGTTATCTTAAATGTCTAGTTTCATAGACCCTGATTAGCAGTAACCTTGGACTACTCAATATTAAGTTAGGTAAGATACTACAAGAGCTACAGGCTTTTTCATCTGCATCTGCCACAATTTACTACTTTTGAAAAACATTTTGTTCTGTTTATGTCTGGATTGGACCTAAATAAAAAAAAAAAAAAAAAAAAAAAAACTGGAAATAAAACAAAGGCAACACAGACTGCAAAACATTAGTTTGGTCACCTTGGTCCTACATGTACCAAGTCCTCTTCAGAATCAGCAATGGAAAAAAATAAGCAACCACAAAGCAAACTTGGCAGGGACATATATGAATTGGGAACATTCCCAGCTAAGCATACTGAAGCACTACTGTCTCTGTTCTTGTTTGTGAAGCGATTCTGACTGTGATTGATTAAAAATCAATAGAAAAGAATATCACGGGAAGGGTGATCACATTTCATTATCTCAAATGGGGATGATTTCCATTGAATTTTAAATCCATCCCGCCATTCCTAACCAATGTATTTATTTTAGCAGCAGAGACCAGAATTTTTGTGTATGCTGTGTGTCTGTTTAAAAGCCATAGTATTTGTTTTCATATTTTTAAACTTCTGTGTCAGTTTTACAGCTATGAACTTTAAAACAACTGTATTGTATTTGTTGTTAATGATAATAAGCCATAGGTAGTTTGTTCTGTCAAGTGTTTGGTCACTTTGGTCTGGTTTCTGAATTTGGTGAATACCTGTAGCCCCCTTTTAAAAATGTACAGAAATACTGGTTTATTTCTACTATCTTATGAAAGTAATGGATTTATCTCACTCCCCAGGACCATTCTTTTTTTTTTAAAGGGTCTTGCCTAGTAGTAAGAGACAATTGCAGAGTGACAGTGGGTCCTGATTTGAAATCCATTGACCTTTACCTGCTAACATGGGGAATATGTATCTTGTCTCTTTGTGGTCCAGTGTGTTGTATAACAGTACAACCAAATTGAATTGAGGATCGATCTGTAGGGGTTGCTGATTCATTGAATGTGTTCTTACCTATAGTGTATTTCATTGCACTCTTCTAGTATGTTATGCTTATATTTTTACCTAGTCACCCCAGTTTAAAGTTTCACACCCTTCCCAGTATTTGGCTGTCTTCAGTCATTACTGCACCTGCTTTAGGGTATTTTCATGAACTCTAAAATAGCTAAGCATGGAGACTGATGTGCCCAAGCACATGTAGAGATATAAGTTCCTCCATGGGCAGACTGGGCACAGCAGCAGGGCTTTGTGGGTAAGTGCTCTTTTTTTCCCCATACTGTTGCTTTTGAGTAGATATAAGAGAGTGTCAATCTCCTGTTCTGTCAGACTTTAATTAATGAGAAAACTCAAAACAAGAGCAGTGATGGAGTAACCTGAAAGGCAACATGTTAGATCCATTTCACACTCATGATTGCATTGTGCGATTGTTTGAATGCACTTTTTTTTTTTTTTTTTTTTTTTTTTGTAAAATGAGATTATTAAAAGAATGTAAATAGTCTTCATTAAAGTGTTTGAATGCACTTTTTTTTTTTTTTTTTTGTAAAATGAGATTATTAGAATGTAAATACTCTTCATTAAAGTGTTTGATAATATGGTATGCAGTGCATTGTCTTTTTTTTTTTTTTTTTTTTTACTGGATTAGAAGTGTATTTATTAACCGATTTGAAAACTAGCAAATTATGGGTGGGTTTGAATGATTATAAAATTAAGTTTGGCAAAAAAAAATAAATGTGAATGCATTTCAGAATGATCATTTGAAACTGTTCACTAATAACTTCCCAATACTAAACAAGTTCACAAACAACATGTCATAACCCCGCTTTTAGCCTTCTGTTCAGGTGTTGGTGGTATTTGATCAGGAAAAAGAATGCAGATCTGTGAGTCTATTAATGGTGAATTGTAGCACTTTTGCAGTTGCCATCCTTCACTTGTACCAGGACATTTTTTTATATAATACCTTAAATAAAAAAGTGAAAAGTTAAAGGGATCCAGAATTTGCTCAACTTGGGTGTGATTTTCAAATCTTACGTTGAGTACATCTCTGATAATAAAATAAAAAAGCAAATCCCATTTTTGCAAGTTTATGTTCACTGGACAAAACAAGATATCATTTAAGTTTAAATACAAAAACAAAGCGGATTTGTGCTTTTGCGATTAGGTAAATGTATTCAAAATCCATTTGCAAGGTTTTGAAAGTGAGCCTCAAGTGGTGGATCCCCTGCATGTCTCGTTACTCTAATGTAGGATTCTTACATTCAGTTGCTTTGAAACATGTTATTTGCTTGTTACCTAACCTTAACAAAGAAAAAAAAACCTGACTGCATAGCCTTTTATTATACACTGTCGGGATATGTCAATAGTGATAATGAGCAAGCCAGCTGCCTTCACTTCTACAGTCACCACTGTGAGCTTGCTGTCGAACATTTGCCATTATAAATCTCACCCTGTCAACTGGAAATGATTCCCTTTTCCTTTAGGGCAAATAAAATAGATTTCCTATAGCAGCTTATGTAATGGCATTAACACGAGATATACTGACTGGGTTCTATTTCAAAGGCAAATTAGGGAAGGATCATTTTTGCTCTTGTTATGGTAGTTGCCTAAAGCCACATACCAACTACTGCACTAAAAACTGTCAAAGATCATTTATTTTGACTTAGCTGAATTATAAATACTCAGAGGAAGGACAGTCTCCTTAATTGTGTGTTGAGTTTTAAATGTACTCTACACCTATACTGTACATGTGTATAAAAGTTAATTTACAAATGAGCATATATGACCTGTTATAAGAAAACACAACCAGAACATGCCCAGGTTCCTGTAATGAACTGTACCACACAGCTATGTGGGAATTTAGCTGGCTATGTTGGGTATAGGATTGTACACATCAGGACTATCCCCCAGCACTGCTAAATATGGCAGCTATTTAGATCACTCAAATAAGGCCCTTGTGTAAACAGGTTATAACTGTAATAACAGGAAATAGTCTCTTTTTTCTTCTTATAAAAATGTAAAATGCCAGTGGGGGTCTTATTTTTTATAATTTAGCTAGCTAGCATCACTAATTAGATCCTGTACCATTTTAATTAATCAAATAGTCCCCAGATAGGTAAGATAGGTCTGAGCTTCAATTTATGCAGTTTTCCAATGTTTTACAAAAAAATATTTAATGTCTCAGATATTGATTGTAACAAGATGGTAACAAGGCTAAATGAAATACAAAAAACGAAATATTCACACTTAAATGCATAACTTTCACAAGGTTAAGCTAGCAAAAAAAACCCAACTTGTTCATCGATTTCAAGGTGAATCATTACAGGAACCTACACACTGATCCATACAAGCTGCTAAAGGATTAATTTCCTTACAGGTCTATGAAGTAGTAAGATTATAATTATGTATATACTGCCACGCCTTTCCTTGATATTGTTTGCCACCAGGGATTTATTACCCCTTTTAATAATTTTATTATCACTAAATATAATGACATTACTTTTTAAAATAGGTCAGTGATTGTGCATTATTTAGGAACAATGTATTCGTATTTACCTTAGTGTACCATTCAAAGATTCCATATGTACTTTCTAAATGTTAAAACATAATAATAATAAAAAAGCCAGTGATGTTTGGCAATAACTAGCAGTGCAATTTTACATGCTTGCGGTGTTCAAGATCATTCTGATGTTTTCAAATATATTATCTTTGCATCTCTCTCTTGCTCCTTCTATTTCGATTTACCTAATTAGTGATTGATTTGCTGTAGACAGGGCCCATAGCAACTAAGAGTATCTTTGACTTAGCTCAACACCTGTTGCCAAGGCTGTATGTTTTTTGTCAATGTAAACGATTGCTTTTATAAGAAATTTCCTTGGAAACAACAAACATTTTTTTTTTTTATGGATGCATTGATTTTTATTTTATTTAAGTGATGTTTAAACATGATACTTACAACTTGAGAAAAGTATGTCTGGTATAACATCACAGCAAATAGAAATAACTAAGTTTATACTTAGTTGTCATGGTAACTAATTATAGACAAAATATTAAGGCAGCATAGTTATTTTTTAAAATTTTATCTCACTTAGCAATCTCAACCAAGGACACAAAAGCACTTTACTTAGGACACAAAAGTACTTTCAGTCCCACTCTTCCGATCTCAGTATCATTGTCTCTCTCCTTTCCCTTTTAAATTCTCTCTCTGCCAATTTTATTTAAGGGGTCAAAGACAATTAAAAAACCCTTTTTATTCTTAACATTTTTACTTTGCTACTGTGATACAGACTTGTCTTTTGGCTTAAATATTACAAAATCTGGCTTAAATATTACAAAATATTAAATAATCTCCATCTATGTTTCCTGATAGTTTTAAAACAGTTTACAGGATGAAAAAGGCCTTATTAGAAAAACTGCTGACTCTGCTAGGGTCAACGTAGAAACTGAATTAAATTTAATGACAGTCCAGTTTTAGTCAACTGCTTCCATGTCCCTGTCTGTTTGTTCCTGGGTGTTCTCCTGGGTGGCACTTGGCTTGTCGGAGGTGGGTTCTGCTGGCCTCTCATTGTTGACTGGAGCAGCTGGCTCGGGCTGAGGAGTAGGTAAGCTTTCAACTTCTACTACTTGACTTGCCTCTGAAGGGCTCTCCTCCTCCTCTATGATATGGGAGATCTTGAAGGCAACCGTGGGATCTTGGATGCAGGGAAGCTGAGGCAAAGGGAATTGCTTGACTTCCTTGGCACTCTCGTCCTCACTGTCTTCCTCCTCCTTTTTCTCCTCCCGTGTGCCACGTATTTCCGAAATCTTCTTGTATAACACGGTCCTCTCATCCTGCAGGGCTCGGCACAGTTTCTCCAACCTCTGAATCTTAAGCTGGAAGCACTCAAACTCTTTGTCCTGTACAACTTTCTGCAGAAAGATAGTAGGCTTTTCAGTAAAAATCTGTAATTTTCTTCACACATAACAGGCCACAAAGACCAGATTTTCTATATTCACAGTTCTGTACGTACACATAGAAGAGCATTCAACTCAAGCAACTCGGCAATACATTAAATCACACTGTGTTTTTTGGTTTCCCTATTACAGTCTGGTAAACATAGATGCTTTGACTATTTGGACACCCTCCATTCTGTCCTTTACAAACTATGATAAATCTGTCATCCCAACACCTAGCTAACCTAGGTTTTTACCCATCTTCTGCTGCTGAATATTATAAGTGGATCAACAAATATTTATTTAAGTTTACCAAAATACAGCCTGCTAATGTTGGTGGTTCTGACACAAGCTTGTCCAAGATTGGTTATGACACAGCTGATCTGTTGGCTCAAGATATCATTCAGTGCTGCTTGCCTCAGTATCTTATCAGTGGTAAAATTGATTACAGAATCAATATTTTAAAGCAGAAGCATTGTAGGAGCAGGTAATATAAATATCTTAATGCATTACATAACCTATTCAGCCTGATTACATGCAAGAAAACACAGATTCAGTGAATACATGCCAACTGCTAATTTTCTGATTGAATGCTATTTACCTCTTCAATCACATCTAGAAGTGCCTTGTTACAGCTCTCAAAGCGAGTTCTCCAGACAGTTGTTTCTTTCTCTAATGCCTTCATTTTCTTTGACATCTACAAAATGATTAAAAGAAAACAAAATTAAAACATCATAAAGTATTTTATGAAACTAAACTCTTATTAAAGCCCATCATTTCAGGAACAGCAAAGCTATATTTAGGAGACTTAGTATCATTATAAGAACCTACATACAGAGGTCACGTGTGTATAGTTATGGAGTGAGACACATGTTTAAACTGCTCCTCAAACATTATTTATTTTTTCACTAGCAACCCTCCAAAAAACCCGCCTTCAGACTTCCGATGATGTCCGCAAACACAAGGCATGGGTAGGGCAGTTGTTCTATTCCGGCTTTTACGGCAAGACCAGGGCTGCTGTTGTTCTAGTCCATGAAGACACATTTTTTCTTGCCTCTCAGGTGACCACAGACACTAATGGTCGTTATGTCATTGTCTCAGGTGAACTTTTTAGCGGCCTATAACCGATTATCCCCTCTTCCAGACCTAAACTATCACCACTTGATCTTGTGGGGAACTTTAATTGTACATTAAACCCAGCCTTGAACCATTCTTCATCAAAACTGTCTCATCATCAAAGACTTCTCAAGTTATTCTCTCTTGATATGTGTGGGGTTTTTGACTTGGCATTTCCTTTTTCATACTCCTGTCCACCGTACTTTCCTTTGTATTGACTATTTCTTTCTTGATAACAAATGACTTTGTTCTATTTGTTCCTGTACTTATAGTAACATAGATATATCGGGCCAAGCCCTTTAGTGTTGGAAATTGCCTTTCTTTATTAGAATGTGCCATGGGGCAACTGGTGCTTTAACCCCTGGGTTACTTTCTGATCAGAGTTTTGTCCAGTTTATTTCCTCACAGATATCTTTTATTTTTGGATACTAACTCAACTGGGATTTCTTCCTCTACTCTGTTAGAGAGCTTGAAGGCCCACCTTTACTGCCCAAACCAATAAGCAGTGCACAGGGAGACTTTCTCAGATAATTAATCGTATCTTAAAGTTAAATCAGAAATATGCCCACTCTCCTACTGTCCATAAAGAAAGGCTGGCCTTGCAAACTTGGTTTGACTTGCTGTAAACAAATCAGGCCGAACAGTTGTTATTAAAATTATGCCATGCTATTTCGGAACATGATGACAAGGCCAGTAACATTTTTGCGCATCAGCTACGACAGTCTGCCACCTCATATGGAATTACTAAGATGTGTACTCAGTCAGGTCTGGCTTCTGTTGATCAACAGGAGATCAACAACCAAACTCTAGATTCATTATTTTAGAACCTTGTCAGTCCTACCATAGATCCCCAATATAAAGCTTGCATGCAAGGAAATTAATTGCTTTGGAGGAAATTAATCAGGCCATTAAATCAATGCAGAGTGGCAAATCACCAGGTCCTGATGGGTTTCCAGCACTTAAGAAATTCTCCCCTGAACTTTCCCTTCTGCTATCTTCTGTATTTTTGGAATCTTGTCTTTCTTTGTCATCAGCCTATGACACTTTGTCAAGCAGAAGATGTCTCTATGCAAATGATATATTTTGAGCCCACATCTTTCCTCCCTCACATTCTTTCTGTATTAAGTCAACTTGATAAATTCTCTGGGTATAAACTGAAGCTCCATCAACTCTGCTGCCATAAAACTTATGGAAACTTATGGAAACTATAATAAGATCCAAAATGGAAAATTACCTATATGGTAACAGGGTACTGGGAGATAGTCAACATGGTTTTAGGAAAGGGAGATCGTGCCTAACTAACTTGCTTGATTTTTTTGAGGATGCAACATCGATAATGGATAATTGCAAAGCATATGACATGGTTTATTTAGATTTCCAGAAAGCTTTTGACAAAGTCCCGCACAAAAGATTAATTCTCAAACTGAACGCAGTTGGGATTCAAGGAAACACATGTACATGGATTAGGGAGTGGTTAACATGTAGAAAACAGAAAGTACTGATTAGAGGAAAAACCTCAGAATGGAGTGTGGTAACCAGCGGTGTACCACAGGGATCAATATTAGGTCCTCTGCTATTCCTAATCTACATTAATGATTTAGATTCTGGTATAGTAAGCAAACTTGTTAAATTTGCAGACGACACAAAAGTAGGAGGAGTGGCAAACACTGTTGCAGCAGCAAAGGTCATTCAAAATGATCTAGACAAGATTCAGAACTGGGCAGATACATGGCAAATGACATTTAATAGAGAAAAGTGTAAGGTACTGCACGCAGGAAATAAAAATGTACATTATAAATATCATATGGGAGATATTGAAATTGGAGAAGGAATCTATGAAAAAGACCTAGGAGTTTTTGTTGACTCAGAAATGTCTTCATCTAGACAATGTGGGGAAGCTATAAAAAAGGCTAACAAGATGCTCGGATACATTGTGAAAAGTGTTGAATTTAAATCAAGGGAAGTAATGTTAAAACTGTACAATGCACTAGTAAGACCTCATCTTGAATATTGTGTTCAGTTCTGGTCACCTCGCTATAAAAAAGATATTGCTGCTCTAGAAAGAGTGCAAAGAAGAGCGACCAGAATTATTCCGGGCTTAAAAGGCATGTCATATGCAGACAGGCTAAAAAAATTGAATCTGTTCAGTCTTGAACAAAGAAGACTACGTGGCGACCTAATTCAAGCATTCAAAATTCTAAAAGGTATTGACAGTGTCGACCCAAGGGACTTTTTCAGCCTGAAAAAAGAAACAAGGACCAGGGGTCACAAATGGAGTTTAGAAAAAGGGGCATTCAGAACAGAAAATAGGAGACACTTTTTTACACAGAGAATTGTGAGGGTCTGGAATCAACTCCCCAGTAATGTGTTGTTGAAGCTGACACCCTGGGATCCTTCAAGAAGCTGCTTGATGAGATTTTGGGATCAATAAGCTACTAACAACCAAACGAGCAAGATGGGCCAAATGGCCTCCTCTCGTTTGTAAACTTTCTTATGTTCTTATGTTCTTATGTTCTTAAATGATCACATTTACACTTTTCTTTTTAAAATTGCTTCCAATAGATTCACCTACTTGGGTACGTCAGTAACACATTTTTAGAATGAGCACTTTAAATCTAATTTGACTCCATTACTAGAGCGTACCAAAAAATACTTTGTACATTGATCCACACTACCTTTGACACTTGCTAGCCTTATAAATACTATAAACATTACCTTCATTTTTATATCTTTTGCAATGTATTCCTGTTTTTATCACCAAAACCTTATTGAATTCAATTGGAACAAATGGGGAGCATTTGCAGAATTGCCGACTGTCTACCTTTCAGTTTTATTATTGGTCTGCTAACTTTCATAGTATGTCATAGCAGCTTCTTGTTAGTCTACGTTACTAACCGCTCTGCTCTGTTCCTCCTTACCTCTTATTTTTATTTCTCCCCCGCTACCTTTTCTACTCTCAACATTATATCTATCAACTGTACTGTGCATGTAAGCTATGTTAATTAGCACTGCTTATTGTTGTATATACATTTACTTGTATTGACATTTACAAAATCAATAAACAATGTTTGAAAAAATAAACTACAATATATACATACATATACCTTAACGCCTTACCCTAGTAATGTTGCCCAATGTTGTCTACTGAAATGTATATCATTTGTATATATTCACTGTTGGAAACGTGTTATTTAAATAATATATATTTTCACAACAGTGAAGCTGGGTTAGTTTTTTAATTTGACAATTTCTATAAGTGAATCCTTGAGTAAGAACCAATGGAATTGGTTATTTGTATTCTGTTTCTAATGTACTGTAATTTTCTGAGCTGGTATCAGTAACAAATGAGGGAATGAAACTTGGCATAGTGATTCAGCCAAGTGATTCTAATGATGGAATTACTCAGTACTCACTCTGTCCATCTCCTGTTTGAAATTTGCAAACACTTCATTGCTCTTTGTCATCGTGCCCTGGAATTCTTCAAACTTCTCAGTGTACAGGGTCAGCTGTTGAAAGATTTGAGGAAAAAAAAATTGCCTCCCACCCAAAAAGAGGAACAGTGATAACACAGAATTGTCTGAATGAATCGAACATTCCTATCTGTACACTATCTTTGTAAGGATCTGATGGGACGTTGCTCAGTTAAAATCTAACCAAAATAGGCACGAGTTCCAAAATTGGGCTGAATATGGCACTTATACCCACACACTGCAATTGATGTAACAATCAATAGACCAGCATCAGAAGCCCTCAGTGTGCAGAAAAGTTCAGAACAGGTGACCAAATCACTAGAATGTAGCATTAGTTTTTGTTTCTGAAATGATTTTTTTAGGCGAACTGCACTCTGCACAACAGTACCATCAATGGTTAAGCTGTTGGTTCTTTTAGAAGTGTAAAGCACAGCATTCATATTATGTAAGTCTATAGCACACATAATAAAAGACATAATTCATCTTTTCTGCAATAAGGAAATAAAACTTCTGAGTCAGGTGTTTATAATGGTGAGAACAGTCAATTGTGTTTTTAAAAATTCCCTATGACCATACAGTCCTGCTTCACTTTCCTTTCCTTTCTTTTGCTTTAACTCTGAATTCCAATCTTCCAGCTCTATATGCCAAGCAGCTTTTTTGTAGCTTTCTGCTTAATCATCATAAACTGTTTTTCAAAAGCAGTCTACACAGGCACATTAAGGGTAAATAGAAACAGTTATGCTTTTTTTTATTAATTAAGAGTTTTAAGACTTTTAAAAAAATTATTATTATTTTTTTTTTATAAAAGAACATTATGCTTACATGGGTTAGCATGCAAGCATAATATTTATAGATCATTTGAGCAGATTATGCGTCAAGTGATTTATCATCTGTGTCTCACCTTTTATGCCTCGTTGAACTGAACATATTTTTTGATATACTGATGCATTCTGCATATAGAAAAATCAGTTCAGTTCAATTAGACATAAAATGTAACTCATTTCTAATGTTTTGAAATCCTGTGAAATGGGTACGAAGGGATGCCTTCAAAATGAATGTATGGAGTTTTCTGACGTACAGTATTTATTTCTTATTTGTAAATGATTATGAGAATATATAATACCAGACCCAGCTATGCTTCCAATGCAGTCATTGTTCCAGCCTAGTGAACTGAGGACACTAATTACTAAACAAATTACCTTTTAAATATATCATAAAATATAGAGCTATAATAAATCTAAAATATATGAAACCCTTTTATGTGACTCTGGCTCGGTACATTCTTGAGAACTAATCACCTGCCAGCAGTAGGATGGTAAACCATTACTTGTTATTTTGGGTCGCGCTTTATTTTAAGGGCTGTTTTTTTAGTTTATTAACTATTACCAAACACTGTTCATTTTTAGCTAAGGGTTAGGGTTAAGGTCAGGGTTAATAAAAACCTGATTTAATTTTCTAAACATTACTACAGTAACAACTTGAACTGATTTCAAGCATATGATTGACTGGTATTGATCATCCATAGGGCTCTGGTTTTTAATTGATCATCCATAGGGCTCTGGTATTTGATTGATCATCCATAAGGCTCTGGTGTTTGATTGATCATCCATAGGGCTCTGGTATTTGCAGTTTTAGCTGGCCTATTATATATTATTAACTAACAGTTAACAGAAAATAAATAATGTACATTAACATGTTTATTAGCTGTTTGTTAACAGTTAACGAACGAAGAAAAACCAGCCCTTAAAATAAAGCGTGACCATATTTTGTCATTCAAATTGATTTCCCACAAAATAAATCTCATGAGAGGAGTGTCGGTCCTCAATTTTAGTAATATTAAAATTAAAAAAGGGAAAACCACAGAAGTAATGAGTCTATGAAAGAGGTTAGTGAGAGTGGCTGGGCAATGCCCACATTGCAGATATTCACCTGCGCTTGCATCAGTGTGTCTTGTTCTTTCAGCATCTTAGACTGTAGCTTCCACTCAGCAGCCTGGGTCAGTAACTGTTCTCAGATACAAAGCATTGGAAACAAAAGTTGTTAAAGAGTTATTTTTTACCTGCTTCACCAACTCCTCATTCATTGGCACTTCTTTGTCCACTCAATTGCCTCTTTTAAATGGGAGGCATAACAAAAAATAATCAGTCATTACTCACTGTAAGAGATTCACATCATACCCAGCTAATCCTTTTCGGGGAAGAAAACTTAACCCATATTCAAAATTCTGTCTCACACACACACACACACACACACACACACACACACACACACACACACACACACACACACACACACACATAATGATGTTAATAAGGAAGTCAATAAATCAACCCTAGGGAAAAAACAATATCAGGATTAAAAGGACAGCATTAAAATGGCAGGCTGAAGGCTGTTGAATATTTATATCCGGTCATTAAACTAGATCCAAGTGCATGATATGTTAGATGATTTATTAATTATATTGTTACATGTAAAGAAAGGCATACAAACATAAATTCACTGATATATTCACATTATGTTTGAAAACTGTATAGCTTCTTTAATAAAGCAAGATCAATTCAATGAAAAATGATAAATCTCTTACATATTCCTTTTCTCTTTGGTGACAATCCTCAGCTTCCTTCAGCATCACGTGTGCCTGTTCTAACTTGGCATCCAGCAGCTGCTGCTGCAAGTCACGGTGCTTGAAGATTTTATTTAGGTGCTAAAGGAAAATAAATACACATCTTAATCTGGTCCCAATTAAATAGTTATTAAACTGTTCTTCTGTATTCACTAAAATAGTTAATAGCATTGTGAATAGGGCACATGCCTTTTTTCTTAATTAATATATAATGAAATATACATACTACTTGTTACTTATACATATATACTTTTCCAAACTTTAGTGTTAAAATTTGATATGTTTTGACGTGGATCATTGATGTTTACTTTGTATTCAGTGGGACTCACATGCTAATTCATATGTTACATTTACTATAACATGTTAATAAAAGTTCTGTATAGTGTTTTTCATGTCTGTGATTTTAGATAACAAGTTTCATTAGATATATGTATTTTAAAATAAGTGTCAAATGTCAGATTATCTGGAAGAACTTGGATAAAGCACCATTTATGAACAACTAACTGAAGTACCCAGTGTTGCCCAGGGAAATTCAATATTTCTATATTTCATACATGACAAATTGGGGAACGTCAGCCTTATGGTTTCCTATGAGTTACCGATCTTGGGTATCGCACAATGTCCTCGGACCCCTTACCCTTTTTTTTACATTTTTTTATTTTTTTTGCCATTTTTTTAAAATGTTGTGCTGTTTTTATTTATTTTTTGGTTTTGTGGGTTTCTTTAATGTGAGATACATGGCTACTGTAGTGATCCAGCAATGGGGTTACTAAATAAAGAACCCTGGGGGTCAAAATTTGAGATCCAAGCATAGCCTTCGACCTTCCCCTGGATAAAAGAGGAGGCCATGCAAAGTTTGGCTGCACTGGCTCTGCGGGGTCCGAATGCTTAAAGGGACAAACAGACAGACACACTTTCTTTATATATTAAGATAAGGTTGGTATTTTTGCACTTCTAAACCAGCAGGGGGCAGACAGAAAACATATATTTCAAATCCAACACAGTGCAAGATACTGCTTGAAGTTCAGGGTTCACAAATAATGATATGCTGGCATTTTATTTTTCACATTTTTTTACTTATAGGTCTTAAAATTTAAGTAGAGGGAGCAACCTGATTGGCTAGGGACATTGTGAGGATTTATAATCCATGTTATAAAGGGTACTGTAGTTCTCTAAACATGAAGTTAGATTTCCAAGTATCGCATGTTTTTGTTCCAATATACCTTAATGTTTCGCACACACAAACAAGATCAATGAGCAATCTTCAAAATATATTGCAATTATCGGTTGGGTTTTTGAAATGCCTTGTGTGATACGTTTCTCCTCCTCCTCCAAATATACAATAATAGAAATAATAATGCTGAATCCAGTGCTGTACTAAAATCAAACTCAATATCACTCAAAATGTCTTTAATTTAATAATATTAACTTTTAGACTGCAGTTTTCCCATGAACACATTTTTGCATGGTGTACAAAGTGATGGGGCAATCCCCCCTCTCTGGTTCTGCCTGGGTGTGCTTCGAGTGTACTCTTATTAGGTCAATACCACCGTATACCATTAGTTGAAAGCTTATGGAGTTCACTGATTTATTGCACATTCTGTTTTGTTATATCTGGAAATGACTGTCAAGAGTGCTTGAGTACATTGAATGCGAGTTTGAGGGAAAGCTGTCAATCAATGCGGATGGCCTGGTTTGGTTACCTCCTCCCTCTGCTCATATTGGTCGAGGATGCCCTTGAGTTTCTCTGCCAGGTCGCTGTTCTCCTGACACAGCTTGTTGTTGCGGTCACTGTGCTGCTCAATCTGGCTCTGGATGTCAATCAGGGTGTTCTGGAAGTGGGCGGTGATCTCCTTGCGTTTCTCTTCATCTTCACGAGACCGCTGGATAGTTTTCTCCTGTAAAGGAATCAAAGTTTTCTTTATTCAAGAACACATACACATCCAGAATATCAAGTTTCCACATGGTATTTAGTCACCTTTTTTGTTGTTCGTATGATATCTAGAGTACTTGGATTCATGAAGCCTTATTTATATATTTCCAACTAACTATTTTAAGGAGGCTTTGTTCCTGTTTTAGAACTAGGACAAGACTATAAATCACACCCAGGGTCAATGCTTAGTCATTTACACCCCTTTTCAGAATAACAAATAAAATACAAATTAAAGTACATTGAAGAAATGCATGGTCTAAACTTTAAGCAGAGAACTGAAGTCATACGTGTCAAGAAGCAATATTTATAGCACAAACCTGTTACAGGCATAACCCGTCAAACTGTGTTTTTTCTTGGTTTAAAAAAACACCTTTAAAAGTACTTGCACTTCTAGTTTCAATTATACCGTTTACGCAATTCCTTAAAATATAATTCAAATTTTGTATTAACTTGTTTTGTATGAACAATGTAAAGCTTTCCATCTTTGCAATGAAAAAGAAACTACAACTGGTGCTTCAAGAAACAACAATTTAGAAATGGTTTAATAATAGTTTAGATTTTAGCCATGATATTGCTATACTGGGAATATTGCTCTACATCAAAGAGAAAGAATTTGTCAATATATCCAACTGCCTAAAGCTTCCCAACAGCCATTATGAAATGATTTGGCCACGCTAACCAGAGCCGGACTGAAACCTGCCCCTGGGATCGGCAGCCAAGGTCCTTGGCAGTGGACAAATCCCTATGACTACATTTCTCTTGTCTACATCAAGCCTGATCGATTCAGCCTGAACTTTTCATTTGACACAATTGTAACCTGAAGGTCAGGCCTACTTTAATTTCTACAGTAGCTATAAAAAGATCTAGGGAGTTTTCCAAGTGGGAAACTGGGATCAATTTTGAAATTTTGAAATTAACACAGTACTCTCAACCCAAAGCATACCGTGAATGAGGCTGAAAAGAAGAAAAGCATGTGATCACAGCTGAGTCTCTCCACCTACAAATATTCTATACATGTTTGTCACAAAGATGGCTGGAGTGGGGGTTGTCAGACCAGAAACAGGAACCAGGAAATAAACAAAGAAATAGACTTTTGGGGAAGCTGAGTGCTTGCTTGCGTTCAGCATTTAATGAAAGAACAGAACAGTAAATAAAAAGGCTGTAACAAACAAAAAACACAGGACTCGGCTCTCGTCGCCAAAACAAAAAGACAAACAAAACGGACTATACAAACAAAACACGGTAAGCTTCTATTTTATTATTATTATTATTATTATTATTATTATTATTATTATTACGTCTCCAATCCCATTCTCCACTCACCGAACACACAACATACAATACAAAATACACACAGGGGCGGGCACTTTGCCACAATGTTAAACATTTCTTGTTTTCAAATCAACATGTAACTGAATGTATTTATTTAATACCTTCCGATAAGTACTTCTTAAAATTGTATGATTATCAGCACACCCCCATAGACAACATTTTTCCACGCATACATACCCAATACCTACAATACTTCCACCCTGTTCTGTTCCTGATCCCATGTTTAAAAATACTAATGGAAGACTGTGTGCACATATCATAACACTGCCCTGTGAATAATAATCAAAATCTAAATGCTTGCTTTAACCTCTTGTGGCAGGGCAAAAGCCCTGCGGGTATGAAATGTGTGTGGGTGTGAATATTGGGTTGGCAGGGAGGGGGTTAAATTCCTCCCTGTCAAAACACATGGGAGTGTGGCTGGAGCCATAAATTGAAAAAAAAAAAGAATAATGATTAATTAGGTTCCAGCCACAGATGTATAAAAAGGGTGATCATGGGTGTTAATATTAGAGTTAATGTTGGTGTTGGAGAAGGTATGTGTTGCTGGGCTGTCCTGTGTTGTTGTGAGTTTTTGTATACCTTTTTTGTTTTTGGCCCTTGTGCCTTTTATTTTGTTAATGAGTTTCAGCGTCTGCACTATGTGTGAAATAAACGTGCACATTTGTGCCTGAAATGGCAGCTACTGTGTTCTGAGTCTCTCTCGACAACATCCTGGCTGTGATGCAGCCTGTCTCACCTCTATATATTCTTCAAACCCTTCTACACAACGTGTAGTTGATAGTGTTTGCACTTAAAATGTATTAGTTTAAGTTTAAATGATGTATTAAGTTAAATATTTTATAATAATGTTGTGTTGTTGCTGTTGTACAAATGAAGTAAAACATAATTACAAAAAATAATGCTGAATAAATAAGAGATAAATAAATAACAAAAAACAACATAGTATAAACATATTACTAAAGGCATTCAATACAATAATGTTTCAGTTTTTCCCATTACCTGTACCGGTACATAGCACTGGAGACACATGGTATATAACCTAAAACAAGGGCTAGAAGACCCAATATCAAACTATATTAGAGTGTTTGTGCCCACCCTGTGGCCTTTGTCATCAGGAGTTTGGTTTTCGTCCTTGATTTATGTTTATCAGGCAGGTGCCAGAGAACTGTAATGAAAGCATCTCTCTTGAGTCTGGAGTGTGGCACATGTGCTATGATTGTTAAATACGCATTAATGTAGACCCAAGCAAGGTCTTGGTAGAAAAGACAGTGGGCTCCCTCTACCATGACGAACAAAGGCAAAATGCTTTTTTAATGCTCGTCCTAATAGGAAGCTTCCAGAGTGAAAGGGACTGACAGAGAGTAATTTAAACAGAGGGCTTTATTGACCTAGATTACAATTACGACCCACCATGTGCCTGTTTACTACTGTTATTTTATACTTCATGAGGAAAAAACATTATTTATGTAAAATACAAATCAAGCAGAAATGCCAGTTACCAACATTTAGTTTTGAGCAAATGTATAGTACATGTATTGCACTACCAACTTTTTTTACCAACATTTTCATTTAAAAAAAAACAAAACACTGAAAATAACAATTATGTGCCATCAACGTTTTTATACTGTACTAATATTAAGTATTAATGCCATCAATCCACTAAACATTTGTCTCAGTAAAATAATTAAGACCTCTGTATCTACAGAATAAATCTATTGAATACATGTGCCAAACTAAAAACTAAAATCTTGCTATGATGTATTTATCAGTATCGTTATAAATGTTTTTATACTAATAGGATGATTTGATCAACCTCTATACCCTGCTGGAATAAGCCACTTAGATTTTTTTACAGCACAAAGGAACCCCCTTGTATTGGATTAGCCACTTATTTTTAAGGGTAAAATACTATACTATCCCTCAGCACTGGAGTTCTTTTTTATTTCTGGAATATAGGGAAACAATATCCAGTAATGCAGAGAGTAGCCTCAACAGATGATCTGTCACAATACATATTAATCACTTACTATACTTTACTGTCAAAAAACAAAATCACAGAAATACATTTATTGAGTAATGTGTGGTTCTATTTATTTTCAAAAAAAACTTAGCTCAGCCTATTGAACACTGATGTGGCCACAGTAGCCACACCAGCTTTACTGGCAGGGAAATGGTCCAAGGCTCACCTTGAGTGTCTTGTTGTGTCGCTGCAGCTCACGACACAGGCTCTCCAGTTTGCTACGTGCCAGAATGGCTCTGCTGTGCTCGCTTTGCAGATGGTCCTTCTCCTTCGTAATCAGGGCCTGTTTCTTCTGAAGAATTTTCAGCTGTTTCTGCTCAGACCGGTGCTCTTCCAGCTGAATGGGGTCAGATTGTATAGAAAAGCTATCACAGGAGAGGATTGGAGTGGAATAACTTATGACAAACTACAAAACCATACACTGTTAACTGAGCTATTGAAGACAATTGCAGATGATGACTACTATGGGAAACACCTTACTTTAAACTGTTTAGCAAAATGTGAATCAGTCAACCTGGTCTAGTCTGTGTTGATTCTTTTAAAAAAAAAAAAAATTATTCACTTTTAATATTTTCTTAAGAAAGTAGTCTCAGGATTTTCACCTCTTTATTGATGCCCTTTTGCAGTTGATGACCATATTTACTGATTGTGGTTTGGAATATGGATAACTTACCAGTTCTGCATACTTCTTGAAAAGAACTTCCAGTTTCTCCTCTGGGGTATTCAACTTGTTTAAACTTTGCATAAGCAGTGTGGCTTCCTTCCCTGGAAATATAGCATTTACCGAGAAATGTGGATAAATTAATTAATGATGAAATATATATATATATACACACACACACACACACACACACACACACACACACACACTGCTGTGCAAAAGTCTTAGACACATTATATATATATATATATATATATATATATATATATATATATATATATATATATATATATATATATATACACACACACACACACACACACACACACACATACACACACACACACATACTGAACAAAAATATAAATGCAACATGTAAAGTGTTGGTCCCATGTTTCATGAGCTGAAATAAAAGATCCCAGAAATTTTCCATACGTACAAAAAGCTTATTTCTCTCAAATTTTGCGCACAAATTTGTTTACATCCCTGTTAGTGAGCATTTCCCTTTGCCAAGATAATCCATTCACCTGACAGGTGTGGGATATCAAGAAGCTGATTAAACAGCATAATCTTTACACAGGTGCACCTTGTGCTGGGGACAATAAAAGGCCACTCTAAAATGTGCAGTTTTGTCACACAACACAATGCTACAGATGGTTCAAGTTTTGAGGGAGCATGCAATCGGTATGCTGACTGCAGGAATGTCCACTGGAGCTGTTGCCAGAGAATTGAATGTTCATTTCTCTACCATAAGCCGCCTCCAGCATCGTTTTAGAGAATATGGCAGTACGTCCAACCGGCCTCACAACCGCAGACCACATGTAACCACGCCAGCCCAGGACCTCCACATCCTGCTTCTTCACCTGCGGGATCGTCTGAGACCAGCCATCTGGTCAGCTGATGAAACTGTGGGTTTGCACAACCAAAGAATTTCTGCACAAACTGTCAGAAACCGTCTCAGAGAAGCTCATCTGCGTGCTCGTCGTCCTCACCAGGGTCTTGACCTGAAGTTCGGTGTTGTAAACGGCAAATGCTCACCTTCGATGGCCACTGGCATGCTGGAGAAGTGTGCGCTTCACGGATGAATCCTGGTTTCAACTGTACCAGGCAGATGGCTGCAGCGTGTATGGCGTTGTGTGGGCAAGTGGTTTGCTGATGTCAACGTTGTGAACAGAGTGCCCCATGGTGGTGGTGGGGTTATGGTATGGGCAGGCACAAGCTACGGAGAATGAACAGAATTGCATTTTATCAATGGCAATTTGAATGCACAGAGATACCGTGACGAGATCCTGAGGCCCATCTGTCGCCATCACCTCATGTTTCACGGCCCCACGTTGCAAGGATCTGTACACAATTCCTGGAAGCTGCAAATGTCCCAGTTCTTCCATGGCCTGCATACTCACCAGACATGTCACCCACTGTTTTGGATGCTCTGGATCGACATGTATAACAGTGTGTTCCAGTTCCCGCCAATATCCAGCAACTTCGCACAGCCATTGAAGAGGAGTGGGACAACATTCCACAAGCCACAATCAACAGCCTAATCAACTTTATGCAAAGGATATGTGTCGCGCTGCATGAGGCAAATGGTGGTCACACCATATTCTGACTGGTTTTCTGATCCACTTCCCTACCTTTTTTTTTTTAAAGGTATCTGTGACCAACAGATGCATACATGTATTCCCAGTAATGTGAAATCCATAGATTAGGGCCTAATGAATTTATTTCAATTGACTGATTTCCTTATATGAACTGTAACTCAGTAAAAGCTTTGAAATTGTTGCATGTTGCATTTATATTCTTGTTCAGTGTGTATATATATATATAAATACACACACACACACACACACACACACACACACACACACACACACACACACACACACACACACACACACACTGATGCATTCTGACTGGGAAGCCTAATAATAATAATAATAACAGATTTTTCTGAAATATTTAGACACTTATTTATTTCACTTAAGTCATTCCATAAAATATTACTTTACCGTTAACAGAATGCATTTTGCTAAGTTAATTATTTTACTGAACTTCAATATGAAATCACAAAAGCATCATCATTTTTAACATATGTAAATGCACAAACTAAATTGAAAACTGCATTCATCTACTTGTAATTTTAGGCTACTTGAAAACTGAACAGAAATCATTATCGACATACATTAAATATTGCTAATGCTGTGGTCATTTTAGTATTCCCTTAGTTTAATCATTTAACTCTTAAATACCAAATATCAAGACAATATATAGAGTATATATATATATATATATATATATATATATATATATATATATATATATATATATATATATATAGTACCTATCAGAACCTGTAGAACTGCTGAGGGTGTGTTGTTTGTTTGTTTGTCTGAAACAGGTGCATGTATTGTTTGGGACGGGACCATGCCAGGGTTAGTTTAGGTAAGCAAGGGGGGAGCAGTTTGGGAGGAGGGGGAAGTGCCGCTGGGCGGTATAAGAACGGGAGCAATGTCAGAGGAGGAGAGAGAGTTGTAAGCAAGTAGTACTGAGACAGAACGAGAGTAAATCAACGAAGAAGCCGCGTAGACGAGTCAGTGAGTGAGAGGGCTGAGATAGGAGAGACTGAAGCAATAATAATCAAAGAGAGAACAGATGGTTTTGTTGTTTTGGCGTGGTCTCAGCCCATAGAGACTGACTGTACAGAGAGAATAAAAAGCACACAATCCTTTTGCACCTGCAATCCCTGTGTCTGTCCATTTATTCTGCTTTTCTTGACAGAAAGAAGGAAAAGAAAAGTGAAGGAGACCCTGTGCCACCACAATATACACAGTCGACACCGCCTAATTGAAAAGCTGATAAGTAGGAGTTCTGTTCAAGTGGGATACAACTCTTGGAGACGGTTCTTCCCAGTGCTATTTATGGGATGTCAACTCGTTTAATTGGGATACAGTATTTTCAAATGATGAACGGAGATCGCTTTTCACAGCAAGATAGGTCGCGCAACACAGTGCAGTGCAGTGAGTATGTGATTGCGCTATAAATCATGTTGAACCCTTGAAGGAGCTAGAGTCTCCTGTGGTTTCTCAGGCTGCTATTGCAAAGAAAGATGGCATGTGAACATCGCAGGTGCCTCGCCTTGTGATAAGATGTTGTGAATGGCTGGCTGTAGGGGTGACGTCAGGCCAGGAAATTAATGAGACACACAGCAACTGCGGGCAAAACTGAGACGCTGCGGCGCTCAGTGTTTTATTGTAAAATAAAAAGTTTAAACTAGGGATGGCAGAAAGGGATCAGAAGGTTTGCATCCGTGTCGGACATATCAAAGCCAAAGGTTTTGAAACAAAGGGTTGAAGCCTCATCTGAACCTAAATTCCAACGTCATCACGCCTTCCATTTGTTCCGTCCCATATGCATAACATCGTGCCAGAGATGGGATGACGATACCTGTTCCTTTGGAAGACGATGAAAACTACTGTTGAAACAATGTTGTTATGCGTCTCCGTCTGGTGTTTAATGACAGCTATATTACCGTCAGAACCGACGTGCACCGAAAAGAAGGATTAAGGCATTGCTGTGTCACCCTGAAATATATATATTTTATGAATAAACATAGTGTAAAACAGAGTAAAAGTAATTGGAAAGTTATGTGTTGTGTTTTTAATAGTTTGACAATAGGCAACATTCATTAAAAAATGAAACACATTTTCTCACTGATTCGTCCATATTTCATTGTTAAATTATGATCTTTAACAACGTGTTTTTGTCACGAGCATCAAGGAAATCCCTGTAATGCCGTGTTTGCTGTGTTCTATGTCTAAACCTGTTTGCTGGTTCAGGGAAATTTCTATTTAATCATTACTATCATTATACGGGTTATGAATGGATCATATATTACCATATCCATATACCCTATCAATGTGCATGTGTGTGTGACACAATGAAATACCTACAAGCAAGGGCATGACACTGCCTCCTCAACATAGCTAACTGGTGTACTGTAAAACATCGATTTAAAGTATCTTCGGACCAGAAAAGCAATGACACTTGAATCATTACACTATGTAACACAATGTTTGTTCCTGGGTAGTAAGTGTTATTTCCTAATTGCTTATGCCTCAAAAGTATAGAAAATGGCTATTATTCCTCACAAACTTTGCTTTTGTGACCAGGACAGTGATATTTTGAAATTTACCTATTTCCAATGAGAAAACAGGCAAATTTGTGTCTTTTCGTTCACATAAAGTCAGAAAAAAACAACATATGAATCCAAATTAACATGTATTCATACTAAAGTAATACAAAAATGACTACAAAAGATTTAGAAGTGAGTAGTTTTTCGAGATTTACGATTATACTGTAAATCACTTGCACGAATCAGCCCCCAAATGTAGTCTCCCATCATGTTCTTGCTATACTGTCCTTGGTAGCAGCGTTCAAAGTCCAGTATATCCTGGTGGAAGTGCTCGCCTTGCTCCTCCGAGTACGCTCCCATGTTCTCTTTGAATTTATCAAGATGAGCATCAAGGATATGGACTTTGAGGGACATCCTACAGCCCATTGTGCCGTAGTTCTTCACCAGAGTCTCAACCAGCTCCACATAGTTTTCGGCCTTGTGATTGCCCAGGAAGCCCCGAACCACTGCGACAAACCTGTTCCAAGCCGCTTTCTCCTTAGTAGTGAGCTTCTTGGGGAATTCATTGCACCCCAGGATCTTCTTTATCTGTGGTCTGACGAAGACACCGGCTTTGACCTTTGCCTCAGACAGCTTAGGGAAGAAGTCTTGAAGCTACTTGAAGGCTGCCGACTCCTTATCTAGAGCTCTGACAAATTGTTTCATAAGGCCCAATTTGATGTGCAGTGGTGGCATCAGCACCTTCCGGGGGTCCACCAGTGGCTCCCACTTGACGTTGTTCCTCCCCACAGAGAACTCGGTCCGCTGTGGCCAGTCCCGCCTGTGGTAGTGCGCCTTGGTGTCCCTGCTGTCCCAAGGGCAAAGATAGCAAGGAAACTTGGTAAAACCGCCTTGGAGACCCATCAGGAATGCCACCATTGCAGCCTCTTGATGCCATCTCAGAAAAATGCAGATATGTATCCACTTAGGCAGCTGGAACTAAACTGAACTGGTGGGCTTAAGGCCCCTGTATTTATACTACTATTTATATTACTGGAAAGTTCTAAAAAGTTATAGAAGTTACTCCAAGTTTACTCAGCACTGAATCTATCTGGAATGTTCTGGAAAATAGGTAAATTTCAAAATATCACTGACCTAGTCACAAAAGCAAAGTTTGTGGGGAATAATAGCCATTTTCTATACTTTTGAGGCATAAGCAATTAGGAAATAACACTTCCTACCCAGGAACCAAAACAAAAATACTAAAGTAATAATACTGTAAATACAGTATAATCGTAAATCTCGAAAAACTACTCACTTCTAAATCTTTTGTAGTCATTTTTGTATTACTTTAGTATAAATACATGTTAATTTGGATTCATATGTTGTTTTTTTCTGACTTTATGTGAACGAAAAGACACACATTTGCCCGTTTTCCCAATGGAAATAGTGATATTTTGAAATATCACTGTCCTGGTCACAAAAGCAAAGTTTGTGGGGAATAATAGCCATTTGCTAAACTTTTGAGGCATAAGCAGTTAGGAAATAACACTTACTACCCAGGAACAACAAAAAAAAAAAAATTGTTATACAGTGTTATCTAAGCATATCGACAGTTATTAAGTGGACTGTTGATTGAGCTGCTGTGTAAGATTATAGCCCTTGCTTCTTAAATTTGTGGGAGAATCTGATTTCTTGAGTTACCATAAGGCTTTTAAAAGTTTATGTCTGTCAGAGAGGCTACAATTTCAGTAATTCTAATCTTAAACATAGATACTGGAAACTAGTATAACATAAAACAGTCAAGAGCAACATTTTGACAGGATATATTAATCAGATTTGATGTATATTTCTAGGCTATCAAACTTGGAATAATGAGCACTCAGTACAAAATACACAGTCAACCGGAATGTACTTATTGCCCATTTTAGTTTTAACAAATACCCTGTCAACGTATTGTGCTTTGAATCCTGACTCTAGCAGAGAACTCCCCAGAGTACAGCTAGTGTACAGATGAGCACTGCCTACATGTTGAATTCTGTCTGATCTAAATGAGATTAGATATAACTGTACAGATAGATACAGACCAAAATACAAATACATTTACTGATTTCTCTAAAAAAGGTGCTACATTTTAAAAGAAAAAACATTACCAACAACATTTTGGCAAGTAGGCCTCTAACTGGAGATAATTGAAAGGAAGCAAAGATATGGATTACCCATTTCTGTTAAGATAATTAGTTTGGTTGTAATGGCTGAACTTTACTAATTTTGTGTGTTTTTAACCATTTTTTATTAAGATGCAAATGCACATGTTCTCAATAGGCCATAAAAAAAATAAAAAAAAACACAATGTTCCATCTTCAATTTTAACTCAGCAACAACATTTAGTTTATCTTTGTAGAAGGCACAGTAGCCAGCCATCAAAGCCAGCACTCAAGCAGATGCGACTGATGTATTTTTAAAACAGGCTGTTCTCTTTACTGCTACGCATGATTGAAAAATGCAGTTTAACGCCGTAGTGCCTTAAAAAATGTCCTGCTGATATTTGGAAAATATGTCTTCCCCCAGGGTAGATGCATAGACAAGGCATGGTTTGTTAGCTGCCTTATAAAAGGATATAATTGTATACCATGGTTAAAACACAGTAAAATGTGTTTAGGAAAACAGAGAAGCAGGATACATTAAAACATGAAAACATGCGGAAAGAATCTCCACATACCCAGTCCTTTAATGATCTTCTTCTCTAGCTTCTGTTCCTTGCCAGCACTGACCTCCTTGGCTGCAGATGCCTCGCTGGTGACCGGCTGCTCCCCATTGGTGTCGTCGGATTCCCCTTTATCGACATCTTCTGGCTCCTTGTTGGCGCTGTCCTGCTCTGAACTTGCCCCGGACCCATATGTGTTAATGATGTCTTCCAGTTGTCTATTGAGCTCTTCAGAAATGTCACAGATGCTCGTCTCCATTTTAGACTCCAGAGTAGTAGCAGGTGTAGTGATCGTTTGCTTGTCAGCAGTGGGTTCTAAGAATTGAATATTGTTCTTTGTTGTTTCTGGTTTACCTGATGGGTATGCAGAGAAAGAAATAGGGAAGATATGAGGAAGGAGAAATATATTCTTTTTAAAAGAAGGTTCAACAGCATTTTCTTGTTAGACTTTTAAGGTCTGCACTGCTGAAATTACAATCCCCTTTCTAGCAGGAACTGTGTGCCAAGTGTCAAACTCTGCTGGTCTTTGTAATTTTGCTTGTTTAATTGTACTGTTCATAAGGCTTGTACAAAACAAACAAAAAAAAACAAACAAAAACCAAAATCCAATTATTTGATAGAATAAAAGAAAACGTTTACTAGGAGACACACAAAGTACATTGTTTTGAAACAGAAAGTCATCAGCTTCATAAATACAAGGAACTGTTGTTAGCTTCTCTGCTGTGGCTGCCTGATTTCCTGGTTACTGGAATCACAGCACCTGCTTGTTGCCTGAAAAATGTTTGAAAACATGTTCAGCCTCTGAGTGGGCTCAAATAGCAACTGTCAGACCTGTTTGCGCTACTTAAAACAGATCAGATGCATATTGTCTGTTTAACAGCAGTATCACAATGAGTGGAGTAAGTAGAAATATGATTTCTTTCTTTACTTATTGTGACTAATTATTTCATCACACAAACCCTTTTGCCTAGAGAAGGAACAGCACATTGCATTTTGACAAGTCGGGTCAGAGACAAGTGAATCAACAAGACAGGAAGATATTCACACTAGAATCAAAACTAGATTTAGAGAGATTATACTGGTGTAGATTCACAGCAGGGATTAGTGTGGTTTGGATGATGAAATATGGTGAATTGGTAAATACAGTATAATCGTAAATCTCGAAAAACTACTCACTTCTAAATCTTTTGTAGTCATTTTTGTGTTACTTTAGTATAAATACATGTTAATTTGGATTCATATGTTGTTTTTTTACTGACTTTATGTGAACGAAAAGACGCACATTTGCCTGTTTTCCGATTGGAAATAATGATATTTTGAAATATCACTGTCCTGGTCACAAAAGCAAAGTTTGTGGGGAATAATAGCCATTTTCTATACTTTTGAGGCATAAGCAATTAGGAAATAACACTTACTACCCAGGAACAAAAAAAAACAAACAAACAAACAAAAAAAAAAAAAAATTGTTACACAGTGTAATAATAATAATAATAATAATAATAATAATAATAATAATAATAATAATAATAATAATAATAATAAATGCCACAACTGGGTCTTTATTTGTCATTATTTGTCTTCGCTGAAATGGGATAACTTATTTTCTTCTTATTGTCACATATGACATCAGCAATGACAATTGGGTGTCCAAACACAAACATTAGCTATTGCTATGCAAGAAACAACTGCAGTATCCAGCAGTTACTGTCTATCAAAGTATAATGTTTCCCAATATCTGACCTTGAAATGCCACAAATTGGCACAGAATCACATTGGGTGGATGGAAGCAAGAAACACTCCTGATATATACTTTGAAGGAACCCCTCAGTCACCCTACATCTTGCTTATCTGTTTTGTTTTTCAGTAGTCCTGTATCTTATCAGGATAAATTTAGCTGACTCCTCCCTTACCACCAAGCAGACAGGCACATGTCACCTGCTCTATAGCCAGGAGCTATTTTTGACACTTCTAAATATGGTCACGCTAACTCATATTCTTCCCTCTTCTAAAAAGAGATCAGTTATGATAATTCTTTATATGAATATACTTCTCATTTTCTAATGATGCTTTTTGTATGTCTATATTAAACTTTGTCTAATACTATTGGCTAAAGTGTAAAATAAATAGTTGAATCTTGAAAATAAACAGACTACTAGACTATATCTAAAATATCTATAATCATACAATACGCAATAAATAAACATACTTTTTGACAACACAAAAAAAGGGTTAAGGGAAACAAAAATATCATTTCAATGGTATATTAGAAAACAGAATGAAAATCAGAACATTTATATATCTAGTAAAAATAAAGGCATGTAGCGCATCGATTTCTAAAAGTTTCTGCAACAGTAACATTTGTCACCATATAGTTATTCCTGCAAACATGTTTAAATCAGTTGTTATTATTTTACCTAACCTAAAATGTGTTCATATGGGCAGAATGGTGGTAAGCCACTTTTAATATATTTAGCTAGTTAAGGAACTGTAAGCCCAATACTTTGTTAAAACACTTTAAACATTCTTATCATATAGACCGAGTGAATACACTATATAATTGCAAGTGCATGGAAAGTTTAAGGGACATGGCACATGTGTGAAGAGCCATTAACTCGAGCTACAGCTGATCAGGCTACCCTAAAACAAAAAAGTAACAATTAACAGCAGTTAATGCAACAAAAACTTTACACAGTGCAATTTCAAAAGCTTTTCCGATTAAACGGAAGTAAGAAAAGAGCTGAGACTTACCAGAGCTGGCTCTGAGGGGAGAGAGTGATGAAGAGGGTTCAGTGACACAGCAGATAGAGGCACAACAGCTGTGTGGAGCAGGCTCCTAAAATAACTTCACAGTGGAGTCGGAACACCAATGGAAAAAGAGATTTTAGAACAAGGGTGTACGAAGCAGTGCTTTTGAACAGGGAGGGCTCCACATTGCTGCCAAACTTTGGACAAAATGACAAACCATAAAAGGAAATAAGGGGTTCCCTTTCAAGTATGAAATGTAACAACTACCAAATGGGTATTAACCTCTTTAAGACCTGAAACCTTAAGAAATATATCAAAGCTGCTCGCAGAGCTTCTATGATGCAGTCACGCCCGCCCCCGACGGCATAAAGTAACGCACAGAACTCAGCGTCATTTTTCTTTTCAAGAACTGACCTGACGGGAGGAGACTATTTAAATAAGTACTTGTTACTTTTTTCTGTTAAAATTTTTTACATTTATTGTGTTTTGTACAAATTATAGGTGATACTGCAAATAATCTCTATATTAGTTTTACTAATTATATGTATTTGTACATCCCGCTGTGGCCTAGTACCCCACATGAAGTCAGCGGCTTGAGTCGACTGCCTGTCCCTTTGGGGTCCCAGGATCTACCAGTCTACCAGTGTAGATTGGCAGTAGGATGACAGCACGTCCCCTGCGGTTAAGCTCTCCCTATCTGCAGAGCTTATGCCATTGATCAAGAGTGCCATTGCAGTCTTGCAGGTGCCATGGCCTGCCACCTCTCCTGCTTCTCCCCCAGTGCACCATTTCTCTTTGAGATCCAGTCGTCCTGGGGGCACCTGGCTATAGCTCTGGCTCTTTTCCGGTCTATGGACACCCTATATAGGGTGCACAGTATGGAGATGCTGGGTCTGGCACAGTTTCCACCAGTGGAGACTTCTATTGCGCCTTTGGTACAGGCACCTAATTTTGCACTTTGTCCAAGGATCCTATTTTGCCCCAACAAGCAGCATCAGGTCTCGGAGGTGAGCCTATTCAGCCAGTGCGTTCGCCGCACGGCTGGGCAACTTTAATCGCATTCTGGTAGACTACCAGTCACATTTCCTGAGGTCCCTCTCTGACAACCACAGGCAATCATCACTACAGCTGGATGAGCTGTGCCTGGTTAATAAAATCCTGCTCCATCTGTCATAACTGAATTTGGTCCCATGGTGGCCAAGATGCTGCTGTGCTCTCACTGTGCAGGAATCCATGAAGGAGCTAGTGCGCTTGCTTCCAGAAACGCGGCTACCACCAGTGTGCAAAACAGTGTCAAACTAGCACCCCTGGTTCCAGAAACCTCAGGGACTGGCATAGTCAGCTGCACCTGTTGCCAGAGGTGGTATTCAGACCCAGCCCGCGACTTTCGCCACAGAGGCTATAATAGGTTCCGCCGCCAAACGCAGAGGCAAAAGCCAAAAGCCTCAGGCCAAGCCACAAGGTGAGCAGCAGCCCTAAAGGCTGCTGCCAAAGTTCCAGGGCTTCTTCTCAGGAAGTCACCTGGAATATTGGTGTCAGTGCTGTGGACAGCTGGGTGCTTACTACCATTGAAACCAGCTACTCTCTGCAGTTCAAGCACTATCTCCCTCCCTTTCATGACTCCAACATCAATAGTCAACCCGCAAGATGCCGCAGTGGTGTCTCAGGAGGAGGCAGCCCTGCTGCAAAAGTGGGATATTTGTATAGTACACCCCCATCCAGTTGGAGGAATGGATTTACTCCAGGTACTTCCTAATGCCCAAGTGGGATGGTGGTCTAAAACCAATCCTCGACTTCAGACAGGTCAACCTTAATCTGAGCTGAAAGAGGTTCAAAATGTTGATGATGCATCAGCTGTTGCATTCAATCAGGCCAGGAGACTGGTTCACCATGGTGGACATCAGAAGCCTATTTCCACATCCCTATAAAACCAGTGCACAGGAAGTACAGTATGTTTCAGGTCTTGATGTTTGGCCTCTCTTTATCCCCCCTGTGCCTTTTTGAAGTACATGGAAGCTATACGGGCCCCAATGGACTCAATGATATCAGGGTACTCAATTATTTGGATGACTGGCTCATTTGTGCCCAGCTCAGGAAGATGTTCATAATGGTTGGGTCTTACGGTGAAACATGCAAAGAGCCAGCTCACACCTTCTCAGACAGCCTCCTATGTAGGAGTGTGCTTGGACTCCGGGTCCATGCTGTCCACTCTGTCGGACCGCAGAGTGCAGAGAATAGCCATCTGTTTAGAGCTGTTTAGCTCAACAGAGCGCTTATGGCAGTGACGTTCTAGAAACTTCTGTGCTTGATGGCAGCAGCTTCTCAGACCCTGCCTTTGGGAATCCTGCACATGCTCCCTCTACAAGCCTGGTTAATAGCAGGGTTTTTCAGCCCGCAATGGACCACGACCGCCTATTGATAGTGTCTCGTCACTGTCTAAAGGCACTATTTTGGTGGAAACCCTTCTGGTGTCACCAGAAGGGATGTCATTACCATGGACGTGTCCAGCCTGAGCTGGGGAGCAGTGTGGAATGGCAGGGGGGGCAGAGGGGGTGTGGAACCTCCCTTGGTAGAGTCTACACATAAATGTTTTAGAACATTTGTTGCTTAGCCTTGCAGCATTTGTTGAAGAAGGTTCGAGGGATATGTACTTGTCCATGCAGACAACACAACAGTGATGGCTTACACCAGCCTCCATAGCCTGGCCTGTAAGCTTTTGCTCGAGGCACACAAGAACTTACTCTCACTGCTGGCTGTACATCTGCCCAGGGTGAAAAAAACAGCTGAGGACCTCATCTCAAAGAGGGTCCCAGCGCCTCAGAGTGGTGGCGAACCCTGAGATGGTAGCCCCATTTCTCAATTGTGAAAATCTGCGTAATTTTTGCCAAAGTCAGGACAAAGGTTATGCTCAGTACCAATCCTGTTTTTTGCCGAAAACTATCTCACCATTTCATATCAACCAGTCTGTGGATCCACCTCCTTTCCAGTCTCACAGTGAGCGGCAGCTCCATTTGCTCTGTCCTGTGTGTGCATTAGCATAGTATGTTGACAGTAGGAAAAGTTGGATGCAGTCCAAACAATATTTTTTCTGCTATGGGGTGAAGTCCCATGGTCAAGCCCTAACTGCTGGATACTGCAGTTGTTTCAAAATGTTGCGGTGATTCAGGGTGGTAAATTATTTAAGACCATCATTCCCATGTTCAGGGGCGCTGGAAATGGGGGTGCAACATCACCCCCTGGATTGAAGTGCTGTGAACCTGCTTCCATCATATACAAGGGTTACAGTTTTGTTCAATGGCTTTCAGCAATCCCACTATAAAAATTGTTCTAGTGCTACTGCCCATGTTTGACCAAAGGAGTATTTTAGTCTCAAATTACACACCTCCAACACTTCTGAAGTTCTATTATGGATATATCTAGGGACCTGTATTTTTCACAACTTGTTTTTTAACCTGTAATTTAGTACTCTAGCCGCACAATGTCGATATATAGCCTCCATGCACCTCCTTATATCCCCTCGCTCCCTCCGCCCCTTACTCAGACCCCCACCCCCACATCTTTCACGCCAAACCTGCACCCCAATTCCCCTACACACACATCCACACCCATAGCAACCCCTGAACACACACACACACACACACACACACACACACACACACACACACACACACACACACACACACACACACACACCATGCAACCCCTTGTTGCATGCACGAGCACGCTCCCGGTTCTTCCTCTCTCCCCCTCAGGATCGTTACATTATCATACCTGCCAAGTGTCCCGATTTCTAACATATTTCATTGGGAGACTCCCAATATGTTAGATTGCCAATTTTAATACATTATTTCCTGAAGTAAATTTTGTTTAATAAGCTCCTCCCCCTACCACGCTGACTGTCTCGCACACCAGTTCGCTACAGTGGAAACAGTTTAAAAATGTAATGTATATCGCCCCCCAAAAACTCCTGATTTCGTATTTTCAAAAGTTGGCAGGTATGCGTTATATAAGCTGTGGGGTTTTTTGTATTGGTTTTGTTTTGTTCTTTGAATATAATGTAAAAAACGACTGTTCATAAGGTGTTCATAAGTGTTACTTATGTTTACATGAAGGACAAAAAAATCAATTCTCAGCTGTTGTGCATTAATAATTTGCTATTAAACTTGAGCATCATCAGTTGGTTAAGCCGGTCGTCTTTCATAGATGGATGTTGCTCTGTGAAAATGTGTCCATATGAAGAAACACTTTTTTCAGCATCCACTGAATTGGCCAAAGAAATTCCACTACTGTTTCCTTTTGCATACAACTGATATCCCTTCATTTCTGATTTACAGTAAGCATCAAACCCTGGAATAGAATCTAATGGAAAGGTTTCTTTATCCAAACTACAAACTTGTTGTGGGTCGAAAATCCTTACTGCCTTCAGAAACTTGTGAGTGGTTAAATAAAACATGGTTTTATTCTGCATACTTTGCATGGTAAAATCTGAGACGACAGCGACACATTCATTTTATATAGCTTTCAGGGCAAAGACAACACAATGTGGTTTACAATGAAAAAACAAAAAAAAACAAAAACAAAAAAAAAAAAACAGTGTCAGTAATGGAACTATGGATCTCCAGTCTAAGAGCATACCAACAAAATGCTCGCTCACCCTTGGTGTGTACTGGCCTTAGAACTTGCAAACCGACATACAGTGAAAATGAAGTGCAGTTTGGAGTTTAAGCTAAAGACCTCTGATCATTCAAATATAAGGTAGAATTGTAATAGACTTACTGTTTTTGTAAAAACAAAAAAACAAAAAAATGTGGATTACCCTTTAATTTAAGAATTTGTTTCAATATAATAATCATAATCCTATACCTATAATGTATGATAAACAGCAGAAGACTATTATTATTGTAATGGTATATTTGCTTTACTAATATAACAAATAGTACCTACTGAAAGGAACATCATAAGGCTGAAATTTCCTTTGACAGATTCTAGTTACAAGGTACGTATAGTTTTGGCGTATTTTCACATGGTAATATACATAATAGACAATGGTAATACTAGTATTTAAAAGCAGGTACTACAAAATTAATTGAAACTGTTATTCCTTATTATATAACAAATGTAGTCAATCTGCCATTTACTTCCATTGGCATTCCACATACTGTTATCCTGTGATAACACGATACAGTACAGTATAAATAAACACCCAATGACAACAGCCTGTCACGAAGCTGAATGATTGGATCGGATATAGTCGCAGCAGGAGCAGCACATAACTTTTTGTTTTGTTTTTTTAATTGAAATCAGGAACTTTAAAAAAGAAACTCATCCACTGAAAAGACTGTTATCTCCTTTTATACTTGATACAGCGTAGTTACTGCTTAAATAATCACTGTCATTATATCTACTAACATATTTTAGATGTTTATTAAGGTTTATCATAAAAAGAAGTAGTATAGTGTATTCCCTCTATTACAACCACTGAAGGGACTGACTAAAATAACAAAATAACACAATATAAAAACTGTCTGCAAGAGGCAAAATGTAAACCCGAAAAATACCTCAAACTGATATGGCACTCAGCAATTGTTAAATGTGGTCATTGTGTTCCCCATGGCTTGACCAGTCAAAATTCAGCATTCTGCTTTGACTAGATAAGCCACAATACGTGAGGACACACCCAAAGATATTATATGCCAGCTGTGTATAAGCCAGAAAACTAGTGAGTACTTGTAAGTGGTGTTTGTTTGTGTTCAATGTATAGCTTCTCAAGTTTAGCACTTCTAATGAACACAGCTGGATCATTTCCAAAAGGCCCTATAGCTTTCATAATCCAGACCTGGTGTCAATTAATTTATATCAGTCAAGTGCAAATAGTCATTGCACAAAATTGCACTGTGGTGCTGTTAAAATGATTGAAACCGAATTTTAGCTCAGTTATGGTAGTAGGGATAATTCACTGTCATCAAAATGTTGACTGCAACACTTGAGCTCCTAATCATGTTCTGTTAAAGTTTATTTTAGTAACACTGCAAAACAAAATGCGACTGACCTTTTACTTGTAGTTTTATTCATTTGTTGTGATAGCTTCAGTATCATGAAAACCATACGCACATTACAGTACTGTTGACATTGTACTGTAACCTTTGATAAGGATTGTAGAAACCCATGCGAGAGAGTAATGCTGCATATTAACTGACATATTAACAAAAATGTTAAACAAACAGGTAACACACCTAAACTCTACAGCTGATTTCACAGGTCATGATGGTCATGAATCTTGTAATATTAGGTAGTCCAAGACTAGTGACAATCAGGCTGTTTCTAACCAGCTGTTTAAACCTTATATGAAATAGAAATATGTAATATTAACTGGTGTGTAAAGTGGTCACCATCAGCCATACAGCTCTGTGAGAGGGTAGTGGGCAGAGCTTAGGGAAGGGCCGGAAATGACGTTCAGTCCTGGAGCCCAGTACCAGCAATGGTATCTGGGCAGGATTTTATTTAAACACACAATGAAAATAAATAATCTTGTATTGCAGAAAACAAACAAAAAACTATCTGGAATACCAGCAATGGTAAACTCGAGTTTAAAATAAAAAGGGAAACAAAACATTGCATTTACACAAAAACAACAACAAAGAAAGCACTGGGTTTCTCCATGCTGCTGCGGTGGGTTATTTCCTCTCACTGCCCATCGGCTCCTGTCTGAGGAATAAAGGATAGTCCTGGGTTCCTTCACCGTGGTAATCCATCATTGCTGATAGCAATGATGGGACTCGGCGACCACGTGGTTCCTCATCGGGCCAAGATGGCCACCCGACCCAGAACTACTGGCCTGGTCAGAGTTCAGCCTCCTGACCTAGTGACGGTCAGCCCTACACAGTGCTGCTGGAGGTCGGGAGGGTGAATTACAACAGGTACTCCTTCTACTCCCGTCACAAGCCCTTAAATTGTGTTGTATCGTACAGCACCACTACTATTCAATACTCTAGTTGGCAATGCTATTGCATGTAGGTAATGACAATGTTAAAGTACTCACTGTCAACTAGTCCCTGTTAAATAAAAAGCCAACTAAAGAAGAAAGGGCAAAAAATATATTTCTCAAGTACGGTGTATGAATCATTAAGTAACAATGACACCTCTGTAATACAAAATATGATCTTGAAATTCAAGGCAGCTGTTCTGTTGCCTGGGTCACATTATTAGAGAATGACAAACTCAACAGTCCTTTATTTTACCAACCCAGAAGGAATAGATCTTAGATTGGTTACAAATCTTTGCTGTTTAAAGGCTAAACTGGTGCATTATAGAACATTAATCATTCACAGCACTTGATAAATCAAATTTTTGTTCGGTGTTTAAGGATTTTACCTTAACTATTTGTATCTACCTCCCAATATTGGCTTACACCAGCACCTGCTGAGAATGGCTGAACTCCAGTAGCTGCAAGCTCACCCCAACACTTCTCACCGCACAACAGGCCTGGTTTGCATTGACCTTCAAGGGGGGACAAGTAACTATCCCATCACTTAGTAGATTAACCCAAATCCAGTAAAAGAGAACAGCAAGCATTCCTTTTACAAGCGTAAAGCTGTCGTTCCACAATCCTGTTCAATTTCACACTAAAATATAACACAGCAGGTACAAGGTACAATTTGATCATCTTGTTTTGGTCTATGTGCTTTTCATACAAAATCTAGATTGCATTAATCAGTTTCCCTGCGATACAGTGTCAATTTCTCACACCTGAGACAATTAAGAAATTCACAATGTAGGTATCAACAGGCTTGTTGTATTTGAATGAAACTGATTAAGTATTAATGTCTGGTGCAAAGTCAATTAACTTCAGGTAATGACCACTGTGGAGGATACTAATCTTATTCTTATTAAGTTTTTTTGTGTATGAAGGCATTTTTTCTAAAGTGCCTTGAGGTTATATTTTGGTCTGGACCACTTGCTTAAAATGTATGTAGCTTTTACAGGGCATCTACCTTTAGGGTAATGACCACTCTAATCAGAACCTGATTGGCTGAATTTATCTTTGGGGTTTACATTGTGTATTAAAGCACTTTTTAACAGTATAATTTTAGCAAAGTAAAGTATTGACCTGCTCCAACCAGTTATTTCTTAATATATTGAACTGATGTTAAGACCCATGAATAACACAGAAGTGTCTGCTAGAACAGAAAAGAACGTCAATTGACACTCTTTATAATAGTTTGTACAAATAAGTTTTTGTTTTGAAGATAATATATTACAGGTATTACAGGAGATATTTCTTACATTGACATGAACAACCAACATTAAAACAAATATAAGCATTTAAAAATGACACAACTAAAGACACCTGCTACAGGATTTACACTTACACCCCTAGAGGGCAGTAAGTTTAAGCACTGCTAAAACATACAGGCAGCATTATCTATCTAAGACAATGGTGCACTCACTGTGCTTTTACGTGATACTATTTTTTTTTTTAAAATTTCTACAAGGGTTATCTGAGATCAAAGCTTTTAAGTTTGCAAATAAAAACTGTAAATCCAAGAGGGGTTGGGATATTTGGCTTGATCCGATCATTCAAACGCCACATTTGTGTCCCCAGTTTAACTGAAATGGTATTGGTTTACATTATGATTAATTGTACACTATCTGTACTTGACATATGTTAGGGTGTGGGCTTGATTTAAGACTTACAATTCAAATTAAGCCTCATTAATCCATCCTTGTTACATACAATTGGTACACAGAAACATACTGTATATAATAATGTGTGTCTGCAGATTAGTCACATTCAAAGTCTTCATTGTTATGCATACAAGTATGTTAATGTAATACAAGAGGATTAACAGCTATACCTAATGGCCAAACACAGCCTTTAGTTCAACTGCCTTTGGTTCACACTAAGGGGCTGATGTAAGGATAGGCGCAGTGCAAACAACTGCGGCTGCAAAATCTGATCTACCTAGCGCTCAGGCAATTATTTTGCACTGCGGCCTATGTAAGCTTAAGAGAAATGCAAATTATTCAACACGCACAAATAATGAGCTGCAACCATGATAATGAGGGTTGCAATGAGCCCAAAGGTGAGGTGAGTTAGTACAGAGAGCAATAGGCGCTGTAAGAGATTTGTGGAGCATGAAAATCAAGCCAAAGAAAAAAAATATGGCAGAGCAAGGGCAGCAAAGTAGTCTTGGTGCACAGAAAAGAAAAGTAAGTTTTTAAGGAGGAGCTGAGAGTCCTTACGGCCGAGGTTACTCGGCATTAAATTTGGAAAAGCCTCAGCCAACATCAGTTATGCTCTATAGTGGAGAAAGTCAATGCTGTCTGTGTTACCAGCAGGACCGTCAACCAGGTGATGAAAAGGTGAAATTCAGCTATTCTGTCTTGGATGACCTGCGCAGTGAGATGATAACACATTAACACCACATCCAAACAAAGTGACCCTGGGTATGAATATGCAAGGTCTTCTCCGGCTTGCCCTTTTCCTCTGAAGGTTTTCCTGCCTGTCCTCTACAAGAACCAAGCATCGCCGCATCAGAAGTGTACCAAGTTTGCACCTTGTAAGAGGAGGTGCAATGTTTTTGGAGGGTCAGCAATTGCCCAAGAGCAAGGCAAAATCATTACATCTCATAATAATATTTGCGCCCACTTAGAATTCCAGATCGCCCACTAATCCCATCTTCATTTGAATATATTTCAATATCATTTAAATATATTAATGACGGTAAAGTGCTAATTTAATAGTGGGTGCAGAACGGCAGGTGAAAACCATTCTTTACATGAGCCGCATTTTAAAGTCTCACTTTACGTCTGCTAAACACGGTTTGTGCATACAAAACACATATTTTGGCTGCAATACGGTTGTTCTTTGTCTGTATCCTTACATCAGCCCCTAAGTATTTACTTAATATGAAAGTGTGCAAGCCTATCTGTAGAACAAATTGTGTATACTCTCACTCAAAAACATTGGTGTAAATTAATTAATGTCAATTACTTTAAAATGTGTACATTTCTCACAAGTTAAGAGTGCTAGCAATACTCTATCTAATCAGCAATAAAACATAAACTGCATTAAAGGATATTTACATTAATATGTTTTATATTTATTGATCAACATACCCCTTAACTTAGAGAAAGTATGGTGTAATCCCTGTATTCTTCCAGTGAAACAAGCTGGTAATAAAGAGGCTGACTGAATCTTAAATGGGGCTGGACATTATATAGAGCTGGTCACAAAGACAAAATAAAACTTCTTCCTGAAGACAGTAGCCACCTGTCCTATATTTTTTCAGGTTTCATTGTATTAGGATCTAAAAAATATGGTGCTTAAAACATAGTTAGAAGCTAATGTTAACATATGACACAGGATATGAACTGTCACTCTGTGTCAATTGCCAGGCAATGTCCAAGCAGACTGCTAAAAACTGTATGCACCCCAGACCAGAAATACAGGTTGCTTTCACCGCCAGCCATTACCACCAAAAACCGATAGGCAATCTGATTCTCTCTATGTTGGGTATTATTGCTTTAGTAGTCTCTGAACAAGAAATTCCAAAGCGAACAAGCTACATTTGTAACTTGTATGAAGTATCAAGTGATGACCCACCACTATGACATGGAATTTGAGACCAAATTATAGACAACCCCCCACCCTCCAATTCCCCTGCCATGGATTCCATTGAGAGCTCTATTTAAATGCAGATCTGGCACTGCATTCTTTATGGATACAGCAGAGGGCGCAAGCAAGTAACACTTGAAACCCCTTGGGCATGAACAGAATTCATATAGAGAACTGACAGGTTATATGGAACTTGTGAATTAAGGGCAACGTTAATAACACACTCTATTCATTCATTAATTTGGGTTGTAAATATACTTGAAAGTGCAGTGACTCAAATGATTTACTTTGAAGACTGAAAAATGAGACGTCTGAAGTGACCCGAGGTCTGGTAGACCTCATTCACACAGCAGTGCAACAAAGTATGTCTAGTGTAACTGTGTCAAATTATAATTGTTGATTTAATAATAACTATAATTATCCAGACTTCTGCTAAAATACATTGTTTTACTTGGTTTGTTATCTAAAAATAGAACACTAGAAGGTACCTGTGCAATAAAGGAATATGTTGCTCTCGCCGTAACTGACTATCAAAAAATGGGGGGGGGGGGGGGGGGGGAATGTCTTGAGTTGCTGGGGTTTTTTTTGTTTTTTTTTGTTTTTTTGGGGGTTTTTATTTTTTTAGCTTTTTATGCTGGTTAGCGCCCGTCTTACATTAGTATAGCTTGTTCAACCCTCACTGAGATTTTACTTCATTAAATTACAAATCAGTGTATTAAGTAGATGTTATGAATAATATGTCATGTTTACATTTGGAAAAAGCAGCCCCACTTCAGCTGTCTTGACTGCTGTTTAAGATACTGAAAACAAAAAATGTTGAGAGCAGAGGTAATTGTGCTTTAGGCTGGAACAAAGGGTGCTTAATGGGTCTGGAGTGTAGTAGGTTTTGGCCTGGGGTGTCCCTCTGTCCAGACAGGAGCCGTGGTACATGGCAGTGGGAGTTCTTGTTGCAGAAATAGCAGGGGAGAGGTACTGTAGCAAGAAACACAGACCATATGTGAATCGGACTCCAATTAATAAAGTAGGGGTGAGCCCTCAGTCTGCCACCTGAACCATGCCAAGCCTAAAATTAATATAAGCCATCAACCAGTGTTTAGTAATTGAGACCCACAAGTGTTTTCTTCAGTCAAAAAAAAAATAATTATTAAAATAATTCTGTGAAATGCTGGGTTAGACTAGTGTTTTTGTCTGTATATATTTTTCAACATGCTAGTTTGTTTCCTTGATCCAACAGTCATTAAAAGCTAGGTCACTGCCATAAAACACCTAATGTTAATAGTCAACTGGAAATTTTATATTGTTGTTTTTCCATCTTAAATTGCTTTTGGCATTTAACATAAAACAAATTGTAATGTAAAACAACAAAAGGTCAATGTTGTGAAATGCCTTTCAGTTTCTTGGAAAAACAACAGAAGATAATTATTTTGCACTCTCAATCGCAATGTATTTATCTCAGCTCCATGAGGCCTCCTAACCAGGAACGTGGAATGTGGAAACACTCTGCTATTAGCAGTGAGTTCATCTGTGTTTGTATGCGGTCATGCAGAAGGTCTTTTATAAACATTACCACCCTTTTTAACATAAAAAGCTTGTGTCTGCATTCCGGTGCAATGAAGTATTGTTTTGTTTTTAGTGACAACACATAGTTATCCCAAGACTCCCCATGACTACTCTATGCATCAATATAACCAGTTGCATATTGCCTGCTGTTGCAAGTTATGCAGAGTGTAAACACATGCAAAGGTAGTCTGGCTGGAAACACCATACTGTGTTGCCCAACCCTGGTAAATCTAATTAATTTGCATGGTTCCTCTCTCACAACTACTACTGTTGTTAAACAAGATTCTGGGGTTGGTACTGTTTACATTGTCAGCAGGAACACGTGGAATGTTCTCATTCCATGGCCAACACTTAAACATAGTACTGTAGTTATAAAACACAGTAATGAGAAGAACAGGCAGGACACAATGTTCCACTTTGGAGAGTACAATGCCTTCTTCTGGCCATTTATGTGTACCTTTTGTTGTATTAAGAAATAATTTTATTAGACTAATGTCTTCAAAATTGAAACACCTTTTGCTTTATAAACACGAATGGGATGCAGTCAACGCTGTATCAGAAAGATACATACCCTGTTATTTTTAGACACTATGTGAAGTACTGTAGCTTAAGGGTTTGACATTTAAAATGACAAGTTTGCTAGTGTATACTCTTGCTTTTCATGCAGTTTTTACCATCTCAGCTTAAAGAACATTAACATTATACAACTCGTAACCAACTGAAGCATCGCTCTCATATAGACAAACCTGGCTACTTTTCACAGAGCAATTTTATAATGGGAAGGCACTGCAAAAAGTAATTAGCATTTTGGTGTGTGAAGCCTCACCAGCAAATTAATCATTAAATGAGAAAAGGGTCAAACTTTTTTTAAATGGAGAAACAGTAGCAACCCACACAAAGAAGTTTATACCATTCTTTGTCTGAATAACCATGAATATTCCCTTTCTTAAATAATGCCTGTAGTATTGGTCACTAATACAACTGTTATTAATAATAATAATAATAATAATAATAATAATAATGTCTGCCAATGTGGCAGTATAATGATTGTGGTTTCATAGTATGTAATGCTATTATGTTGATACATGTGATATAAAACAACTAAGAGGTAGATTTGTGACCCTTTTATAAAGCTATCTATGTGTAAAAAACATTTTTCAAGCACTTTGCTGATCAGATACCTTGAAACAAAAGCATATTAGATTTGTCCCCAACCCACAATTGCTCAATTATTATTCTATGTTAACTGTTTAGTGTTAAAAAAACAGAAGCAGAAACATCTTGATAAACTAATTTACATAAATAGTTATATAATGAATAACACATTATCAAAATGGCATGATCATGTTTGCCATTTTATTATACCGCACCAAAGCTGTAAATCAGGAGACATTGTACATCAGAAAGAAATCGAGCACTTGAACTTACAGAATACATGCCGTTTAGCTTTTATTCATGTCAGCAAATTAAAATAATAAATTAACATTTTTTTCCCTAAATAAAAATTACAAAAATACTTTCCTAGAAAGCTTCAACACAGTAGTATTGCCTTGTATTGTGTAAACTATTTTTAGCACAGTGGTGGAAATTCTGGAAACTGAAAAAACAAAACAAAAAACCCTAGTGAAATGTATGCCACTAACTTCAACATTCCACACTGTTTTATTGACAATACATAAAAGGATGGTGGGGGAAGGGTGGCAGCAGATTTTCTAGAAACAGTATCCCTTTACTTGGCCTGACCAGGTTTGCCTAGCATATGTTTAAAGACACAATAACCCTTTAGGGAATACAAGATCAATCGTAAAGCAAACTGATAGTTTGCTTCCATTGCTGGCATATATGGTGGTATATTAAGAAAAACAAAATAAAAAAAACCCCAAAAAAACACAATAAAGACAATACATTTCAGACAGCTGGCACCAAAGCGCTGATGGCCAATATATTTTACAGTGTATTATTGTCTTTAACAATTACACAGTACTTCCCTAAAGCATGTCTATCAATCTACATAATTTTAAATAAGCTTCATTTATATTATTTTAACATCTTTATTACAAAATAAATTGATTCCAGAAAAATGCAGAAAATTAAATATGTCCTAGCACAGCAATGGAAGCTTGGTGTGGTCCAGTGGTTAAAGAAAGGGGCTTGTTACCAGGAGGTTTCCAGTTCAATCCCAGCTCTGCCACTGACTTGCTGTGTGTGACCCTGAGCAAGCCACTTAACCTCCTTGTGCTCTGTCCTTGGTGTGAGACGTAAAACTAAGGTCCTATTGTAAGTGACTCTTCAGCAGCAGTTATTGATGCATAGTTCACTCCCTAGTCTCTGTAAGTCTCTTTGGATAAAAGCATTTGCTAAATAATAATAATGCCTCAGACTTTCAGGGGGGGTAGTCTTTAGTTACCCAGACATATATACCAATATCATTATTATTATTATTATTATTATTTTAAAAAATTAACACTGGTCTGAAGAACATTATTTTGACCAAACTGCACAATTTCTGCCAAGTCAATGCCATTAAGAAAAGAGATACTGTAGCTGTCAAGGAATGTTTTTTTTTTTTTTTTTTTTTGTACTGTATTTAAAAACAAAAAAAAACAAGTCCCTTTGGTGAGATTAACAACTCACTCTGCTGGGTTGCTGTTTGCAAACAAAGTCTGTCATGAAATCAAACTCATTTTGTCCCAACCAGAGCTCTGGCAATTCTTTTATTCTGTCCAAACCCATTTCTATAACTAAAGACATCAAGACTTCCTCGTCAATAAAATCCGTATCTATGACATTGGGGGGCAGCATTGCTGCAGGCACATGATGGTGAACCGGAGGAGGCATGCCTGAGGTGCTCCGTTTTGGACTGCAGTCTCTGTATTGCAGGCCTGGCCCGTTCATCTGATGGTCTGCAGGGTGCAAGTCCGGCAGGTAATGATGTTGAGGAGCAGGCTGGTGATGGGTATAATACTGGTTGTTGAGTTTCTGTAGCTGCATGCTAGCCGCCAGCTGCCCTTGGCTATTGACAGCAGGTCCCACGTATTGTGTATTGTATCTTGCGTTGGGAGGTATGTTGTTGTTGGGATGACCCCCATTTACATTCACATTCCCTAGCGCCATTGCATGCCTTACCCCGTTGTTTGAGTTCATATTTCCCCCTCCGTAGTGTAAATGATCGCCCATTAACCCATTGTATGCGTGCTGTTGCTGCTGCTGCTGTTGGTGGTGGAGATGAGGATTTGAATACTGTCCCATTCCCATTCTGTGTGCTGGGTGGTGATGGTGAATGCCGTTTGCTGCGTCGGGGAATCGTCCGTGGTTCATAGCCATCATGCGATCTGCCATTCCCCCTGTCTATGATGGGCAGAACACAACATTTTAATTATAGTGCAATGGTATCATGTCCTCCGAGGCTGAAGACATTCCTACTTTAACATACATTAAACAACCTGTCATGTTTCATTTTGCTATTAGTTTTTTTTAACTTATGTGCACCCACTTTCTTGTCATTAAAAACAAACCAAAAAACAACTGGTTTACGTTTTGCAAAGCGCAGTTTTTACACCACTGCCCTCGCACATACAAAATAAACACCAAATTGTAAAATTCCATGCATTTCAATAATCGAAGCACCCTGAAAATAACACAATTATAATATAAATCACTTCTAGGGGATGTATTTTAATCGTGCATTTATGACAACAGGATAAATATACTCTGCTTATAATTTGTTTTCACTTAGTCCCACGGAAACTTAAAAAACCCCCAAAAAACAAACAAAACAAACACATTGTATTTAGCTTACCTTTCGGGTTGTATCTCCTTTTGAGGTTTCACTCAGTCAGCACAACGTAATGAAGTGTAGCTCTCCTGTAGTTACTGTATACAGTGTGTATTCCAATCGCTGAAAACTGTAACCGAAACGCCAAAATCAAATACTTCCAACCTCTGCCCAACAAATATAAAGAAGCGCTCAATGCCCCTTTGGCCACTGCTGATATAGGATCATTGCGGGGCGGAGCAAACGCAAACCTTGAAACTGACAAGAAAAACAAAATCTGGATACAGGATCGTGTGCAGATCATGCTTCAGTTCCGCGTAGCTGCATCTCCAATATATGTAACATGTGACGGAAACATCACCTAACTGTACAGTCAAAGTCTATTATATAGAAATGCTTACAATTTAAACTGTACACATTAACACATTGAACAGAACAATTCCCTAGCAAATAAATACATAAATAAAAAACAAACAAACAAAAAAAAAAAACGATTTTGCATTTGGTCACAAGTGATACACGTGCTTTTGGTTGATACGTCAACTCTATAGATGGGGAACTTGCGTGTTCACTTGTTTGTGGTAAACCTTGACTTCAGTTGTTTATATTTTCAGAGGCTGTTTTATCTGGGACGTTAAACAGTGGATCCTGTAAATTAATAACATGCTTTAAATTATTGAAAGACTGTCAATTCATTTACAGTCCCATAATGCAGGAAGAAAAACATATCTATTCCAGAATGTGCCAATATTATATGAAAGCGTGCTTTCAGAATGACTGAACAAATGAAAACTATTTATCACAAGTGTAATTTAAGGAACTTGTTTTGAAACTCGGTCCTTTCTGAAAAACAAAAACAAGAAAACGGAGAAAATGCACACTATGCAGTGTTGTCACAGTTTCAGCCAATGCTGTTACTGCAACACGGTTCAGAATTTAGATCTTTTCCACATTAATTCGCCAGCTCCACGTTTTGCACGCTGCCTGTCTTCTGTATACGTGCGCTGCTGAGTTTGTGTTTGACTCTAGTAGCTTTGGCATCCAAATGAGACAGGGGAGGCGTCTCTGCTCTGTAAACAACACTCTTCACTCCAGAGATGCCCATTGCACGTACACCAAGAGACCCCCCGCAGCTGGTCTGCAGGGTGCAAACTCAGCTATCCCTTCACGCGTCATCTAGGGGAGCGATTGAGGTCCGATCATGCTTGCAATTAATCAAGTCACATTGGAAATATATTAGCCATGCATGACTGGGAACATCAGGTTATTAAAATCACAACATTAAGATTAGTTGATCTGCATGCAAAATAGAGCGTGAGACACGTTTGTAAAATTACCTAACAGGCAATTAATTTGTTTTACATTGATTAGTACTGCATGTTGTAAGTATTATACTTAACTGCATCGTACTTAACAAGATATAACTTTGCCTGTGTACAACATTGATTTTGTTTTGATTGTATTTATTAAACATGTCTGCTCTACTGACCCGTACCTCTTTCGCTATGTGTTGTTGCTTGACCGTACAGTATCAGTGTTAGGCTAATACTTGTTCCTATTTCTTCTTACCTGGAGGACTAATCACTTTATAGGGCATTTATTTACAGAATGTGAAGGAGCCCAAAAACCCAATCGGATAATCTGTAACAAACACTCGAACCTGAACTCTCCAGATTAATTACATTTTCATAGCTGGGTAGGTAGAAATGAGGGTGGTTATCTATTCCGAGCTGATTTTACAACATTTGTGTCTAAACTATGATCAGATTCGATGCTTTTGCAAATAATCTCCGGATACAATATTGCAACGTACACAATTGCATAACGAGTTTAAATTAAGAATTAAACAATGCAATTGAAAGGTGAAGTAAAAAAAGTGCGTAATTACAATTACCACAACACTTTCAACATCCAGAATTCATTTAAAAGTCGTGTTTTTTTATTTATTGATAAAAACACAATAAATTACAAACCGTTGCAGAGTACCTTCTTACGCTGTTCTTTTTTGTTTGTATTACTGTATCTGTTTATTGCTCATTGGAGAATGGAAAAGGGGTGTTGTGAATGTTTAATTACTTTGCATAACAAAACACACGGAGCCTTAGTAATTTGGACTCTGCACTGCTTAGAATTTTTCCTGGTTGACTGCTCTATGCATTAGTTTTAAATTGCTGTACAAAAGTACTTTTAATGTGTATTTTTTTTCTTAATCTGCATTAAACTTGGTTATATAAAAGACGAATTAATGAACCAATCAAGCAATTAACTTAATGGTGAGGTTAAAACTCAAGGATTTACCATGTAAGAACCTATACATGTAAATGCCTTGCTTATCGTAGTGATTTAAATGGTCTGACTGTGGCAGTTATATGTGTGACAGTTTTTTTTCTGCTATGTACTTTACAGGGATTTGCAATACATGTGTAAAAAGCGCTATTTATATACTATAAATAAATGCACAATACCTTTCCATTAAATACAAAAAAAAAAAACGTATAAACGTTACACTAAAGCATGATTTATATATGTTTTTTTTTTTTTTTGTTATGTCCATTATCCAAAAGTTAATCCTTTCTCCAATACCTTTGGCAGCTCTTTTTTCCATGCGTTCTGAATGTTCTTGCCTCTTCCTATGACGTAAGGAGTACTAACATGCTCATTTTGATCATGGCTAATGCAGAAATGATTTTGTGTGCACGTAATTCCCAAACCATAGCTGTAGCGTGGGGGAGGAGAGCGTTTTGCAGTCAGACACAAAATTTGCATTAAAATGCATAGCTCTCCATGTAGGGAAATGCTGAGAGGGTTGATGCGAAGTATAGTTGGGAGGCTCCTTATGCTGGTGTTAGATTTCTTGAACGGTATACCTCTGTTCCACAAATGCACTTAAATTCAAAATGAATTCTTACTGGCAATTTAATTAACTTCAGCCCTCAATAGAAATGCAAATGGATTGCCAATAAACAAGTTGCTGTGAAACAGGGTTAGATACATACTTTGAATGCACTGATCACCTAATAGCTGGTCAATGTAAACTGAACTACTTCCCTGCTAAGTGTAAATGTTCCTTATAAAAGTATCCTATTTGCAGACTGACATTTGTTGTGTATGGGACACTGGCTGATTGCAGGGTGTGACATGTAGAATTCTTGTTCAGGAGTGCAATTAGGTACAGCCAAGGTATCTATACACAGTCACAGACAAAGTATTTAGGCAGTAAGAAATGAGAACAAAATTATTTCTATAACTTCCAATTGTTTTATTTTAAGATATGAGATTCAGCTTTATAATAAATTACATAACATGAATAAAACATGCAAAAAGTACATTTCATACTTTGGCAAAAGTATTTGGGCAAACTGAATATTTCAATCTATTTTATATAGTGCCTTTCATAGTGGACCACAAAGTGCTTTACAAGATACAGTAAAAACAAGAATCCATAACTTGAGAAATGCATAATACATGAGATTACAGTAAAAAAGTGCACAATAAATAGTCGAATGTGCATAATACATAAAAGTAGCAGCAACACAGCAGATATCTGGCTCAAAGAGCATGGATAGCAAGAGAGAAAACAGGTGGGTCTTGAATTGATTTAAAGCAAGCGATGGTGGGAGCATCATGCAACAAAGCTGGCAGAGAGGTCCAAAGAGTCAAAGCCATGAAGCTAAATGAGCGTTCAAGTGTGGTGCACGTTTGTTTGGAGATAACAAGCAGTCCAGAGTCGGAGTACCTCGGCTTGCAGGCAAGGACATAGCGGGTCAGCAGGTTGAAGAGGTACTTGGGACCTGTGTGATGAAGGGCATTGTAGGTGAGCAGGACAGTTTTGAAAGTAATCCTGAATTTTACAGGTAGCCAGTACAGCTGGACAAGTAGACCAAGGCTTTGTACTGTGGGGGAAGGGAGCAGCAGACAGTTTCAGACGTTCAGATCAGCTATATTTAGATTCCTATGTTGAGTTTTAGATCCTACTAGGAGTTCAGATTTGCTAGTGTTCAACTGAAGAAAATTGGCAGACATCCAGGCCTCAATGTCTTCAATGCAAGCAGAGCGCCTGACGATGACAGAGGGGCTTCCATCGTCAATTTTAGGTAGGGATACACCAAATCAAAGATTCAGCCCAAATATCTACTTTGAGCAGGGTTTGGATTCGACCGAATACTTAAGATTCTGTGAACAGAATCCAAATCTTGCATCCAACCAGATGTACATCCATTTTAATACATCCCTCCAATGTGTGCAGCTCTTTAAATAAAACATGAATCTGGCATTGAACATAAACTTGTATTTAATAAGAACATGTTTGTTGAACTCTGTCGCAGCAACTCCCTAAATTACTGGTGGCGCACACACTACACACATCACGCGGCTGCTGAATGCAAGCATACCTCAGTATGCAACAGCACATTCACTTCACACCTTTCATGGAGTAAAGTTATGCAGTAAACTATCGTATCGTTCATGACATTTAAGTATGCTGCTTGGTGTATTAAAAAAAAAGACAATAGTTGCAGCTGTGTCATCTTAAAAGGCACTCAAGCTGAAAATCGAAGTAATTTAATAAGTAGGCTACAAATGTAGCAGGAGATTGTCTCTTTAGAGAACACAAACTTGCAGACTTAATGCAACTGTTGAATTTAAAAAGAAAGCATTTTATGAGATTAACCCGAGGTACTGGGAATATGCCTGCACGTCCAGAGGTTCCATGCAGTAATAAAAATGCTAAAAGGCTCAACTATAGATTGTGCTCATCCCTTGTTAGTAGCTGCCAGTCTTTTTCATTCAACAGTTTCCATAGGATTCGGTATTCAGCTGAATCCCAAAAAACTTGGATACTGTGCATCCCTAGTTTTAGGTACAGGTGAGTTGTCAGTACAGGAGTGAAACATGTGGCTGTGTTGGCAGATGAGGTGACCCAAGGGAAGCATATAGAAATAGAAAGGGAATGCATTTCATATGAAACCTAATTGTTGCTAATTCACAATTAGGATTAAAAACCAAAATGCCTGATTATAGAATAAACACAATCATCAAATGCTGAAAAATAAATTGAAAATTTGATTTAAAAAAAAAAAACCAAAATGTTTAAAACTAAGAGTACAGCAACAATTTAAAATGATAGTGATGCAACTAAATGAAAAAGGAGACACTACCAGAAATAGCAGAAACTCAAGTTTACTGAAAAGCACTGTGTGGGCTATTCTTGACAAACACAGGAGAACAGGAACTACTGCAACTAGCACCAGATGTTGAACCGAGAAATTTCTGCAAAACCTGGAAGAATTGTTCAAGCAGCCCAGCAAAATCCTCCGATTGCTGCAAAAGATTTGACAGAGGATGGTCAAGAAATTCACGAGTGAACAATTCAATGATACCTTAAAACGAGAGGAATGTCCATGGGACAAAACCAAGATGCAAACCTTTGTTAAAACTACACAAAAGAAAGTGTCTGGAGTTTTCCCCATTGAATACCTGAAACTTGATTTCTTCAATCCAAAATAACTAATTTTCCACCAAGAAAGCAACAACAATTCATCATGCCCAGTGTTAAACATGGAGGTTGTGTGATGGCATGGGCGACCTTTGTATTGTAAAAGGATCAATGAATGCTGCAATAAACATTTTTGCACTCATTTCTGAAAAAAAGCAAGATTACAGTTATGGATTGGCCATTGGCCCCAGAATTGAATCCCATCGAGATGTTGCGTATTGACTTGAAGGCTGTTGCAAAAAGGAAACCGAAGTCGATTGCAAGACTACAAACTGTAAAGGAAGCAAAGGGTGGGCACACAAAATACTAAATGTAAGGGTGCCCAAAAAGTATGAGATTAGTTTTTGCAGGTTATGCTATCATTTACTATAAAACCAGAATCTCTACTTTATAGTTTTCAATAGATCAATTGGAAATGATAGCAATCACTTTGCAGGTTTTCTAATTTTAACTGTTCAAATATTTGTAGGCGACTGTGTGTATATACAGTACTGTTCAAAAGTTTTAGGCAGGTGTGAAAGTGCTGTAAAGTAAGAATGCTTTCAAAAAGACATGTTAATAGTTTTTCTCAATTAACAAAAAATGCAAAGTGAGTGAACAGAAGAAAAATCTACATCAAATCCATATTTGGATTGACCACCATTTGACTTCAAAACCTCAATTCTTCTAGGTACACTTGCACACAGTTTTTGAAGGAACTCTGCAGGTAGGTTCGCCCAAACATCTTGGAGAACTAACCACAGTTGTTCTGTGGATTTAGGCAGCCTCAGTTGCTTCTCTCCATGTAATCCCAGACAGACTATGTTGAGATCAGGGCTCTGTTGGGGCCATACCATCACTTCCAGGACTCCTTGTTCTTCTTTATGCTGAAGATAGTTCTTAATGACTTTTGCTGTATGTTTGGGGTTGTTGTCATGCTGCAGAATAAATTTGGGGCCAATCAGATGCCTCCCTGATGGTATTTCATGATGGAGAAGTATCTGCCTATACTTCTCAGCATTGAGGAGACCATTAATTCTGACCAAATCCCCAACTCCATTTGCAGAAATGCAGCCCCAAACTTGCAAGGAACCTCCACCATGCTTCACTGTTGCCTGCAGATACTCATTCGTGTACCACTCTCCAGCCCTTCGGCAAACAAACTGCCTTCTGCTACAGCCAAATGAGTCAAATTTTGACTCATCAGTCCAGAGCACCTGCTGCTATTTTTCTGCACCCCAGTTCCTGTGTGTGCATAGCTGAGTCACTTGGCCTCATTTCCAAGTCTGAGGTATGGCTTTTTGGCTGCAAGTCTTCCATGAAGGCCACTTCTGACCCGACTTCTCTGGACAGTAGATGGATGTACCAATTCCCACTTTTCTGCCAATTCTGAGCTGATGGCACTGCTGGACATCTTCAGATTGCGAAGGGAAGTAAGCATGATGTGTCTTTCATCTGCTGCAGTAAGTTTCCTTGGCCGACCACTGCATCTACGGTCCTCAACGTTGTCCGTTTCTTTGTGCTTCTTCAAAAGAGCTTGGACAGCACATCTGGAGAGCCCCGTCTGCCTTGAAATTTCTGCCTGGGAGAGACCTTGCTGATGCAGTATAACTACCTGTGCTGTGTTCAGTCTTGCCATGGTGTAGGACTTTTGCAGTAAACTGTCTTCAGCAACCTCACCTTGTTAGCTGAGTTTGGCTGCTCCTCACCCATTTTTTCTTCCTCCTACACAGCTGTTTCTGTTAATGATTGTGTTTCAACCTACATATTGAATTGATGATTAGCACCTGTTTGGTATAATTGTTTAATCATACACTGGACCATGCCTACAAAATCCCAGACTTTGTGCAAGTGTACCTAGAAGAATCAATGCTGTTTTGAAGGCAAAGGGTGGTCACACCAAATATGGATTTGATTTAGATTTCTCTTCTGTTCGCTCACTTTGCATTTAGTTAATTGATAAATATAATCTATTAACATGTCTATTTGAAAACATTCTTACTTTACAGCATTTTTTCACGCTTGTCTAAAACTTTTGCACAGTACTGTGTGTGTAATATATATATAATTTCACACTGGTCTCTGGCTAAGAGCACACCCTTCGGGAAGCAAAGTGTTCTTATAGCTGAAGTATTGTCCAAGACTGGGTTAGCCTCCAGACAAGACGAGTCAATAAATACATATATACTGGTTATGTGCATCAACATATGAAATGAACTGAGTAAGTAAAATCTAAACAGGGAAGTATACAGTATGTTAAAGTATAATTAAGACAAACTAATGCTAATAAAACTAAAGCAAAACATGGACAAAGCTTAAATTGTTATGTACTATGAAATTAGCTAGAAGGTGTGTTTCGGTCTATCACAATGGCAGAGACAAATAATGGACGTTACTCGAGGTTAATTTAGTTTTACAGTTAGTTTATTAACACGGCACCACTACACATGTTACAAAATCCAGCAGCAACACACAAGACAGGCACATTATTTTACAGAATGGTGAAGCAACTCACCAGAATGGGAAACACCAAGTTACTCGGCAACTTTTTTTTTCTTTAAGAGCCTGAACAAATTTCCAACTTTGTATAGCAAGAGTAACAGTGCATTTTGCTGTTTGTTTACATGCTCTTTTGTAGCGAGGAGGTGCACTCAAGGGAAGACAAAAAAAAAAAAGGGTTCGTCAAGACACTTATGACAAGTCGTTTTTACACAACAGTACTGTATCCATTGTGAACAAATCCCTCTGTGCCAAGGTGTTCTTTTAAGCAACGTTCCTGTTCTTTTAGCTGGAACATTTACAATGGGAAAAATCTATTTCCCCACAAGGGTGTTCCCTTAGGTGAAGTGTTCTTTTAAGAAGTGTTCCTATACATAGAGACTACTGTGTACGTGTAATGTAATTATATATTCAACATCTTTACAGTTCAATGCCATTTCCTGTGCCATAGAGTTCATGCTGAAACACTAGCTGCTTAGTTCACAAAATACATATTGAATGGCATGCACTTTGCTTGATGCTCTGCAATTAGGATGCCCAATTAAAGTAAAAAGAAAAAAAAGTTCAAAATGTGCTTAACTGTCTGCGTCTCAGTGTGGGCGTCTACTTTACACCATGAGCTTTTACAATAAAGACAGAATCTTAGTACCATCATAATAGCACAGTAAAAGTACAGTAACCTGGCACTAGGCAGATTGTCACAAAATAAATTTTATATTCCGGTTGATCAAATATCGCAGCATTTTTTGCAGTAATGTTGAACCAATGTTTTTTTTTTTGTGCTGCAGATGAAAAGCCCCTCAACTGTTCTCAGACTGAATGGAATCCTCACATTCTTGTCCCCTGCCTTCTATTCACTATCATTAGACCAGATACAAGTTGATTAGACCAAGCTGTACAGGCACAAGCAAACCAGGACATGGGTGATTGGGATAGTGAGATCTTGATCCTTTTATATTTTATATAAAGATGTAAACACAAAATCAGTCATGCATTTACAAGTAAACTTTTTCCTATTTTGATCACAGTAGTTACTCCTAAGTTAAAATGGCCAGAGCAGGACCAAAGTATTTTAATTGTTTGTACTTCTGCACAGAAGTATGAACTCTAAACTGTTCATAGGTCAGGTGAAAAATATTCTACTTGATCTTCCTAGGCTCATTTGGTATTGAAATTGAACCTATAGCATCTACACAGATTTATGTTTTAATATCGGAGTGTTTAACTGCCACCTCGGTCAACAGGGCGTAATGGAGTGGCAGCATCCTGATTAGTCACAAGCAAAGTTTACATACAATATAAAATACATTTAGGAAGTTCGCATCTCTATAACCCAGAGGTCTAAAGCACTGCGCACATCCAACATTTGTTGCATGTGAAATGTTTTTGGTCAGATTATGTCTTAATCATTCTGTAAAAATCCACATGTTTACGTTCATAAATTGACATATTGCCTATAAGCAATATATGAAATAACAGTTTTACTAAATGTTTATATGAATTTTGTTGCATCACCAGATGCCAGCTCCTCTGGTTAACATCCTAATTCAATTCCATTTTAACGTCTAGAAACTAGTCTGACAAAAACAAAACAAACACTATACACTTAGACAAGTCTGGTATAAAACTTCATAATAGTTGTATGATCTAAAATGCATTTCAGTAGTAATTTCCCAAAATTAGTAATATCCTGAAAGAGTTTTAGGCATTTGGTTAAATGCATAGCTTGACAGAAAACACTACATTTGCAAAAAATATTTTACAAATTTAGATTTGCATTTGTAAGAGCCCATAGGAAAAAAAATAGAGGCCTACTGCCCAGGCCTCAGAAAACCCTTTAATTTCACTGGACAGTTACCTCTATTAGCTTAAGACAAGCAACAGTAATGTGGATACTAGATTGTCAAATGGCTAATATTTCAAATGTCAGTGATAAGGCATATTGAACTTCCTGGAAATCCAGGATAGGAGTGTGACCTGCAGGATTGCCGATACTTTAAGTTGGGAATATCAACTTTATTGGTGTTGCAGTAAAATACCCCAAAATCTGTTCGGCTTTCAATACAGGACACAGTCTTACTGTTAGGGAAAGGTTGTGTCACTACTTTTGGTAAACGCAAGCATAATGGCTCTGCCAGCTATTAACATTGCATAAAACATACACTAAATTATGTCCTATTGCTCGAGGTATCAAAACCTTCCTAACACAAGAGCGTCAAATCAGTGATCTAAAACTTTCCTTGTAATTTAAAACACAAATTTACAAAAGTAAGCATATCATGGGATTTTGATCATTAAACTGTAAAAGATGTGAATAGTTTTACAGCTTTACATTCCCACAGAATACTTACTGTAGCCTTATTAACATTGCCAAATATTGAAATAGAGGATGTTTTGGATAAGTAAAACAAGTGATTTGAAAATTTGCATGTTGTTCAATCTTTGTGAATGAAATTATTTTCCAGAACACTAACAAAAAATAATGCAGTTAAATTACTTACATTACATGAAATGGTTAGTGCAGGTTGTTTGTTTCAAATTACAATGGCAATAAATCAATAATGCTTTTCTAAAACTGAGGTCAGCTAAAGATGTTAAGAGGCAGAACATTTAATGCACAAACATTGCATGTGATTTTGTATCTGATAAATTAAGTAGGTTTATTGTTCATAAACCTTTTACTTGAGTAGATTTAGAATGCACTCTCCACTTTCAAAACACCTTACCAGAATGTTTAAAAATACTAACAACCAGAGCGCCAGATGCTCAAACTTATTACACCTATTAAAATGTCACAAGCACAATTCTGACCCCCCCCCCCCCAACAATTAATTTAACACCTAATACAAGCAAATAAATGTCCAAGTTATTTGTGTTGGTTTTGCTACATTTAATTAGGTGTGATTTTCCTTTCTGAAAAGGAAGAGACTAAAATCACAATTGGAGAATACATTTCAGAAAATTCTTTTAATAACAGCCTATGACTCTGCTTTACAGTTATTACCATTGAAGTTAACTTTTTCAAATTTGAATTGAGAAACTCTGGCAATGTTTAAAAAAAAAAAAAAAAAAAAAAAAAAAAAAGCACAAACCCAACAGCACTGTTGACTTTCCATGAAATACCTCTAGGTTTCTGGAAGGTGAGGCCAGTGGACTTGTTTATACAAAACAGTAGTCATTAAAATGTGTTAAATGAAAGAATTGTCATCTGATTCTGTGTGACCGAATAGGATTATCGCAGTACACTGTGATAACACCTTGTGGGAACAATGAGGGGGATCTCATTGTATTTCCATACATCATTTGGATTATGTATTGCTTCAATACAAGGAACACAACATTGATTGCAAACATTAGTCTCAAACCAGCTTACAATCAAAAGTCTATAATATTACTCTAAAGGATTGCATAAATAAGAATCCAATTCAAACATATTGCAAATACATTAGATGTATTTTAAAAGGACAACTACTTAAAAAAAAAAGTGAATATAATTCACTATCTAAAGTGAAAAACCTTAAAATGAGTTTTAGATTAATATTTTTAAAAGTGACTGTGCAACGTTATATATTAGGGAAGGACGAACAGAAACTTCAGACATTAACTTAATACCAGTGTGTATGGATTTATTAGATTGGAGAGAGTAACGAAAACATTAATAGCCTTTTTCAAGGATGCATCCAGCTTTAATGTACGACAACTGGACACGGCACTCCCATGTTTTTTAGTGGAACTTGGACATTCTGGAATTACTCAATAACGAAACGGCACATAACACAGCTAGGACACTAATTAGTTACAACTGTTCACTGATGAAGCACATCACGCCCTGCTGTCAACTCAATGATTTCAGACAAAGTTAAACATAGAAATAACTTGAGAAAAGTAGTATAATAGTGCGATTTCTTAAATATGGCCTATTGTGATGAAACAGTTGTTTGTAATAGTCGATACTGGAGGAGAAAAGGAACCATTCCCTCTAATAACACATTAACAAAATATTTTGAAAGCTAGACAGAACAGTAGAACCAGCTTTATAAAATGTCATGAGCAAAGTATGTGCTCCGATTGGTTGTTAGCGATCTCATGACCGTGCATGAATTTTTGCACTATCAAATTGATAGGAACTTTTTGCTTCTCCATTCTTAAAACATAATATTTACTGCATAAAGACCAAAGCCGGTTGAAAGTACACCAGAAAGTAAACAGATTCGGATGCATTTAATGTTATTTCGTGATCTGGTCGGCTATGGCAATAACTCCTTTGAGTGCCCCGGTCTTCAGTATAGTCAGTTTCTAAAACCGGAGTATATTGTGGTTGTGTTGGACCTTAAGGAGGAGATCATGTATGGGGGTGGCCAGGTGGACAATATGTTTTTTCTGTGATTCTTTATTGCTTTTATTAAAGCCTGGAATTCAACAGCTGAAATCACGCCGTATCCAGTGTCCAATCAACTGTGACAAATTAGGTGATTAAGTGCATATGCTTCAATCAGTTACTCAGGCATGTCAAGGTCAATGATGAATGAGCAAGTGATTAAAAAGAAACCAAAAACTTTTTGGGGAAAAAAGTTTCATAGTGATAAGTTTCTTTTGGTGCTCGGTATATGTAGGCCCTACATTCAAAATAAATGTTTAAATCATGTAGCTTTGATACCATTTTTACTTTAAAGCAATACAGTCAGTTAATTTGCTTTAACTATAAACCAATGGTACACTTTGTTGTGCCTATGAAGCAGCGTCAACAGCTTAAATGCAAGCATGATCTGCCAGTTTGAAATGTACATGAAAAATGTATTTAGTTGAATACGTTTGACAAAGTGTCTTTTTGTACAGTATCCCTTTATATTTATCCAAAACTGAATTCCACATTTGTAAAGGCTGGTTTTTACAACTATTGCTAAATGTTTTGCATTATCTAGAATTTTAGGATTGAGACAAAAAAAAACAAACAAAAAAACTATGAACATAATTTAGATTTTATTTAACATCTGTAATCAAAAACTGTAAAATGATATAACAAAAGCCATAATAGTAGTACAATGTCACTTTATTTTTGTTTTGTTAATTATATGGGAAAACTACAAAGCAATATGTAATTTAATGTATTAAATTAACATTATTTGCATGTGTGACTAGACTTATTTTGGGTTCATGCCCCAGAGATCTTTTCAGCGCTTTTAACAATAAAACACAATCACCTAGCTCCACTTTGGATCGCTAACTAAACACTTTTGTTACGCACAGGACAGCGCAAGCTGTTTACCTGTCAAAACAACAACACAAAAACCTTGCAGTACAGCATTGTAAGGTACACAATTGTACTGACAAACTACTTGGGCATTACTCACCCTGGATTAGAGCTGTAGCCTCTTTATCAACCAAGCTTCTTCCTTCAGCAGCAGCCCTGAATAAACTAATTCTGGGGTTTATATAAATGCCAGAGAAACAGACATTGGCAGCTGGCTCTAATTTAACAATAATGAGGCCAACTGCCAAAACAATAAAACAATTAACAAATGATAATTAAACCAAAGAATACTACAATTAAATCAATTAAACAATGAAATTAAACACAAACAATTGGCTTGGCAGGGAGGCTATTCACCCTGTCCCTGCCACAAAACAAACATTTTTACACTTGCAGGCACCTGCCCTGCTACACAGACTTCATACGACTTTATGCAGCACAATGTGTTATTCTACAGGGTGATGAAAAACTTTTGGCCATAGCTGTAGGTTAGTCCTCATTATCGGTCTAAATTGTTCCATTTGTTTCCGATCAGTTAAACCAAATACCAGGATCATCTGTTTGGTACGCTTAAGTTTGTACAGATTTGAAGGATGTTCTAGTCCGCATTTTAGTTCACATGATGTTCCTTTAATCTGCTTGGTCAATATGAGTAAATCTTCAGCTTTAGCTGAAAATCTTTAGCTTCATGTAAGCAGAAGATTTTTTTATATTGAGGAATTAATTAGGCTGTTGGAAATAACCAGGATGCGACATAGTCTATCGCTGGGATATGAAGCCTAAAGATACCAGAGCACATGTGGAAATCTGAGCAAACCACACTACACATGGAATAATGAGGAAAATATTTGTATTCATTAGCAACAAAAACTAGTGCTGCTTAAAATCTCGAAAATGAAATTACCGCACTTTCTGTGTGGTTGAAGGCACTCGGCTTCGCCTCATGACTCACAACGCACCCAGGGCAATCTAAATCCCCTGTCATGTGTTATTGTTTACGTAACCAACTGCAATGCGTAGGTCACTAAATTTTTTTTATAATTGTATTGCTGAATGAGTGTAACCACTAACATGTTAAATAGAAAACCACGCTTGTTTAGATGTGTACTAGTTTAGTTTAAAAATAGTCTTCCTAGAGATAATTTTACAGTAAGCGTGTGACATTCAATGAAGAAAGTGTCGTGAATTACAGGAGCATGCAGTGTTGCTTACTTTCTTCAGTTTTTCGATGAGTGATAAATGTTAACATTAGATAAATTCAGGTGTTTGCACTGCAAACCGAGACAGTCACTGTCTCACTGATTATCTTAATATATTAACAGAACATCTTAATCTGTTTTTTTTTTTTTCTTACAGAGCTTACCTTATTACATGAAAGGGAGGCGTTAGAACCAATGACAGGGCTAGATTATTATTGATCACACTGGGAGTGTGTTTTAGGATGGGGATGTTTTACATATTGTTCCGTGTTGGGATTCTGAACAGATCTTTGTCAGGGTATCAACAAGTAAAGCATGCAAAGCTTTCCATGTTTTATACGATCATAAGAACTTAAGAAAAATTACAAACTAGTGGAGGCTGTTTCACTCATCAGTGCTAATGCAGTTCCTAGTAGCTGACTGATCACAGAACTTTGTCAAGTCAGGTCTTAAAGAATGCCAGTGATTCGACATCAACAACGGTCATTTACATACATCCTGTACAAAACACCCCCCAAAAAACATTGATATGTAAGACATATCAAATACTGCACCTAATTGTGGGTAACATAATAAGTTGGAAAAAACTACGAAGATAATTAAAATCCAAAATCCAATTTCTAAAAAAAACTTTTGTTGGTGTGGCACGTCCCATCACTTCACATCTGGCTAACAGGATATCAAAAGTAACTCAAACACAAGAGTTTCTGTTTTGAAGATGTCTTCACCCCCATGGACTACTAGATATTATGACATATGAGTCAGGGTCACATTGACCAAAAAAAAAAAAGGTCAATACCCTCTAGAAATAAAATAAAACCATGAAGTGCCTGGCATATGTTACTTTTTCCGACTGTGATCTGACATCTGTGATGACTGGTCATTAGCTTTACTTTCATTGTCTTCTGTTTTTTTAAGGGAAGTAGGAAAAGAGAGTCACAGAACATAGTACCCAAATAAAATTAAAAATAAAGAAATAAATTAAAAAGCCATGTAAAGACCATGGCCCATATTCATAAAAGATTGCAGTAATTTCCTGGCTAGTAAAAAAAAAATTACCAGGCAGTATTTAAAACGTGATTTAAAAAACTATGGACTGGTTGTTTTCAATGTGATTTTCTTACGAAGTATGTAACCAATTGTCAGAGGTATGCAAATGAGATGTGTCCCCTATTTAAGACTCTAGTGGCATACACCGTATGTTTACATCATCACATTATGGCTACTAAAAAGGTGCTGGACATGAGTGAGAGGTTAATAAAGTGACCAGCCTCTTGTCAACAGTCCGTTTTCAAACAGTTGCCACAACCCCGACTCTTGTAAAATAGAAGAATCGTGGGCCAGGGAAGTTTGCGCAAACATCAGTTATTTCATATTTGGCATTATAGTTGACTTGTGCATTAATGGAATGATAATGTTTCTCATTCCTATGGACAGCCTCATTTTCCCCTGGTGCCACAATAGCAAAGTGTGTACAGTCCACAACTCCAAGGACTTGTGGCAACCCTGCCAAACCATAAAACATGAGTTTTGTTTGGTGTTGCTCCTCTTCTGTCACTGGAAATTTTATATATCTTGAAGCTTACCTTAGCATGGCAGATGTGAACTGCGAAATATGCCTGGGAACAGATGACTGACTTAACCCTGAACCCATACCCACTTATCTTTGAAGAATTTGTAGCTTTCATTGCGGGGACAGCCTAGACTTTTTACTTCATGTTCCAATTCTCCACAAAGGTGAAGAATTGAGCTATGTTAAGTCAATACGAATCACATCAGAGTAAGCCAGAGGGTCAAGCTGCAGCTCAAATCTGCAGGGTCTTTTCACTCTTCTGGGAGGATCATCTAAGATCTTCTAGCCCACACAAGCACACCAAAGCCTGCCATTTTCTCCACTGTAGTGAAGAGGCTACAAATGTGATTTATATGTTTTCCAACGAGTAAGTACCCTATCCTGTTTGGACTAGTTAACAATGCAATTTAATATATGTGTTACAAATACCAAAATACTTAAATTACGTAATTATTGGATAATTAACCATATACTTTTTATTATTACTATTGGCTTACATATATGTTTCTAAACACAGAAAATATGCTAGGAAATTATACCGTTAAGACACATCTCATTCTCTGACTGATCTGAAGCATGTGTTAATTATGATGCCGATAACGGTCAATTAACAATACAGATGTATGAATCGGGTGAATAACATGCTAATGTGAAAATTGGTCTCTAAGGGCACGGTAAATGGCGTTTATGCATTACTCAATGAAATACTGTCATGTTAAACAATATTATTGGCATGATAAAAGAGACAGTAAGTTTTGCGAATATGGGCCCATGAATCATAAAAAATGTTCACTTTAATCTTAATGCAATCCTTCAAGTCCTTTATCTCTATCCCCTCTCCCCATCTTAGTGAGACAAATGATAGATTAACAAAAATACATGTAATTCAAATAGTTATGTTCCTGCTAATACTTGCAACAGTGAACGTTTACAAATTACATTTTCAACAAGCACCTTAAAAATGGCTTATACTTCAATATTTTACTTTTATGTATACTCTAACATCTTAGTGTGATTGTAAGAAAGTTGTGTAAAAGTGTAAAAAAAAAAAAAAAATTAAAAACCAGTTTATTTATTCTACAGAACCATATGCTCAACAGAACCATATGCTTTTTTATTTAAATAATTTCAGCTTTGATTAATTTATTTAATAATTAAACAAAACACACACACACACACACACACACACACACACACACACAAAACAAAAAACATAACGTTAAACTCATGAGATGAAGCTTTGTGACTAGGTCCCACCATCACATGACTAATTATAGGGAAATATACAGTACTACATTTGAATGGGGGTTTTCCTGGTAAAGATTCAAATTACATGGGAATAATACAGACTGATAAAAAAAACTTGCTAAATGCTATATATACATTTCAGATGGTAGCAGAAGATAAATGTACTGTATGTTTTTCTAAGAACAAACACTTTGACATAAAAAGTATTTAACACAAACAGATTCTTTAACATGACCACAGCTAAGCAGCGTCAGTAACACAGTGTGAGGGTTAACCTTTAACAAACAGGTTGTGTATATTTAACATCTGAGTGACTTCTTTAATAGCTGGCATTAGTGGTAGATAATGATAGGCATGACAGCAGATCTCATTGACCTAATCTGCAAATCTTTTTGTTGTATATGCAAATGCATACTGGTCGAGGAAAGGTAATACTTTCAAAGTACAATTTTTTGAAAACAAAAATATTTTTCCTGACAGGTATAGCATTTTTTTTTTTAGGTCAACCCCAGCAGGGAATCAAACTAATGACTGCTAACCACAAGGCCACATGGTTAAAACCTAAAACATTGTCACATGTTTTGGTCAATTACTTAATGTTGAGTCAGATTACCACCATATTGGGAAGTATTACTGGTAAGAAATAACAGAATAACAGTAGGTTAATCTGAATAACATTCAAAGCGCTATACCATATGGGATGTAACTGTGTAGAGTACCAGGCAGGTAGATGATAGTTATTTGGCTATAACATTGGTAGAAAGCACACCATTGCTGATAGGGGAAGGCGACATATGGTGAGGACTGTGATGTAAATTAGATTTTATATTTGCAGCTACCAATCTCTGCTCTAACCGAGCAGTTTAAGTGCACCAAAGTCAGACTGGAAATGACATTAGTAGATTCACGTGACAAATGCTTAAGAGAGGCAGCACCTGTGTTGAAAACTGGAAGAAAATGGATGGCAAAGAAAGCTGTGGAAGGTGCTAAGGCTGCCCTTCGAATCGGAGATAAAATGGGGCAAGTTCAGCATGGAAAAGGAGGTTTTGGTCTCAGTTCAGCTCCTCCTACATGGCACAAGTCAACCTCGGCTGAAAAGCTGAAGCTGGTAGTCAATGAGGTGCAAAAGCAGGAGGAGAGGATCAGATGTGTAAAGGCACTTCCCAGGCCAAGCAGGGAGAATGGATGAGATGGGAAAGTGTGGAACAACGCAAGATCGGCTGGCAAGACCTATGGACAATGGAACAGAGCAGGATCAGTTTCCTCATCAGATCAGCATATAATGTTCTCCCATCACCACAGAACCTAAACCTCTGGGTGAGTGAGGATCCCTCATGTCCTTTGTGTTCATTACCTGCAACATTAAGGCACATTTTGACAGGATGGAAGGTGGGTCTTGGCCAAGGATGGTTTACTTAGCACCATGACCAGGTGCTGCGATGTTTGGCCTTAGCATTGGAAGACAAGCATAACCTGACCAATTAGTTGCCACCAGTTCCATCAAAGCATTACACACAACAAACAATATTCCTCCATCCAGGAGTGCAACCACCAAGAAAAGGTGTTAAAATCAAACCTCGCTCAGGACAACTGGAAGCTGCTAGAGACTGGAAGATGATGGCAGATGTTGGTCAACGGCTTATTTTTCCACCTGAGATTGCTACCACTAACCTTTGACCAGACATTGTGTTGTGGTCCCGATCAGCACGCCTTGTGCATCTGGTAGTTAACAGTGCCATGGGAAGATGCTGTGGATGAGGCGTATGAGAGGAAGAAACTTCGGTTTGCTCAACTAGCTGCTGAAGTGAAACAGCGAGGATGGAGATTCCAAGTTTACCCAGTGGAGGTGGGTTGTCGAGGATTTGTGGCACACTCTATGACCCAGTTTCTCAGAGACGTCGAGTTCAGTGGCCAAGAGGTGCGTTGCACAGTGAAGAAATCTGAAGCAGCAGAAAGGAGCAGCAACTGGCTATGGTTGAGACTGAAAGATTCTGGATGGAGATCTCAAGCACAATAGAAAGAAAGCAACGCTGATGTACAGCTAAGTAAGCTAGGCTGAGCTGAGTGGGTGATCGAGAGGGGTGATGCTGGGATGCCAGAATCACTGTTGAGCCCTCTTGAGGTGTCGTGGGCTAGTCAACGAAACACCGAGGACGGAAGGTGCCCACTTGAAGACCCCAGAGATGTACCCTACTTAGCTCAATCCAGACGGTTGTCATGCTGATGCGCTGGGGAGACCTCACTGGGTTGATCCCCGGAGCCAGCATCGCAGTCGCTGTGTGTGCTGATGCGCTGGGGAGGCAAAATGAGCTGATCCCAGGAGCCAGCATTACACTTCAGCAATCAACACCAGACAGAAGGATATCTACATCATCAGATGGAAAACAGCGCAAATGGATGGAGATGCAGAATGATCACATTAGTTTACTGCAAAGCTACGTCTTAGTTGGTGCTTATCTTGGCGAGAGCAAAGTTCAAATCAGCATGAAGTTCAACATCTACTCTCATGTAATGAAAATCTTGATTTCTGAGTTAAGAATATTGGAGTGTGCTATTATTATTATTATTATTATTATTATTATTACTAATTGTTATTTTTTCAAAGCTGCAACACCATACCTTGACAAATTCACATTCTATTGTTGATTTCAATGTTTTGGTGATTTAAGAGTCAATAGCTTGGTTTACATGCACGTGAAAATCTACTCTACAGTCATGACTGTGTGAAGTTGTCATGTGAATACATCGTGAAACAGGAAAAAGACATCCGTTTGGCAGTGTGACTTTAAAAGCAGGGTCAATCGCTTTCTCACGATAAAAATAGCTGTAAAACCCATCAAACCGGAGCAGGAATCGTGCTTGTGGCTCATGAGATTTCAACCATCAAGATCCCGTTCTTCTGACTTAAGGGCAAAACACATGCCAGATGATTCGCAGTGAATTTTGTATTCACACATGAACGTTTTTTCTCTTCTTCAAATGTCCATTGGAACGTCTGATTCCAAGTGCTTGTTCTTTATAAGCAGCACAATACATATCTCGATATGCAATACAAACAGAAAATAAGAGGAAAGTTGAAGCAAAACACCTACTATCATATATTGTGTTTTCTAGCAGAAGAATTACAATGAACAGAAATTTCCTCCACTCACTTTTATGGTACAGTTATTGTAATGTAACTGCCATTTGCTCTCATTAGGCTTTGTGAGTTGTTCCGTTCTTGTTTGAATTGAAGTAAATGAATCTGCTTTCAGCAAACACTGCAGCTCAGAAACGACAAACTGCAGTATCCTGATTTAATGAAATTAGATCAAATTGGCAACCTCTGTTTTTATTTTATTTTAAATACCAGTAGGCTATTTCCTTTTTTGTCTGCCGCGTGTATCAAGTATCCACAAATCAGTTGTATTTTATAGATGTGAACCCACATTCTTCTATTTTGTTCTCTTTCTTCTTCGAAACTATAACAATGCTGCAGCCTGCACCTGATCCACATTGCCTCCAAATGTTAAAGGACTTAAATCGCAGCGTTTTTTCGTCCAGAAATTAAACCTGTTTTGATTTAATTTTTTGCAGCGTTTCTGCTCAAGTGTGACAGGTAGCATTCAATTCCATAGGTTTGATTTTTTTTAAATTAAAAACACAGTGAATAAATGTTCCAATGGACATTTGAAGAAGAGAAACACTCATGTGTGAACACAAAAATCACTGTGAATCGGCTGGGGTAAAAAACAGTGAATAAACACTGTAGTGTGTTTACCCTTTAATCCCCCCCACTCCCACCCTCCATACACAAAACATGTACATTTATGGACTACTTTGAATAACCGCTAAAATTAAAGTAACATACGATTTATCTTGTGTGTGTGTCACTCACAGCACAGAATGCAGGTTGAGCTGCTGCAGCCTGCTGCTTAGCAGTTTTCTGATCGAAATGTTTCTGCTGAAGCGCTGTGGCTGGCTTCAAGATGAAATCTCTCCTACTGATATTTTCCCTGGTGAATTCTTGTACAAAACAAAGGAATTGATGGCTACCAGGTCCAGTAGAGATAACAACAGGCTTATACATACGCACACATTACATATATATAAAATGAATATTGTAGCCATATTCAAAATAAAAACATGTATTGTAAAAGGCGGTTCTAGTGTGAATGAAATTTAACTGTTAGAACACACGTAAATATAAATTCTAAGTAGTAAAACTGGTACTTGAAGAGATTATATTTTATATAATTGTGTGTGTGTGCTGTTTGTGCATGTGTGTGTGCGTGTTGGAAAGGTAGCCAGATAGACAAGTAGCTAATGCGCGGCACAATTCAAAATGTGCGCAACAATGAATTAATTTCTCTTGTTAAATGTTTTTATCTTCATGGCAACACACAGAGCTCTCCTCACGATATTTAGAATTGTTCTTTTCCTACTTAGTAAGCAGACATGAACATTTAAATATCCCCGCCCCTAAATGACTATGAATTCAGTAATCTGCATTGGTACGGCTGATTTTTTTTCCTGAATCAGAACTGCATAGCAACAAATTTCCTGAAAAGTACGCCAAACACATCATGAAGAAAACTGTCATGACTTGTGCATGTAAACACTGCCAGTGTTTCTGCCAATGCCTTTATCATTTATTATCATAGATTTTGTATTTATTTTATGAGGAATTTTACTTGGGTCTTTAGCTGGCCTTTTATAATGCCAGAATATTTTGGGCTATATTAGGAGACCATACTCCACAATGGAACATCATGTTTAAACTCATAATAACTCACATCTGAACTTTGCTATTCTGTCTTCTCACATCAATTCAACACTGGTTCTGCAGACACTAGGTTAAAAACAACATTTCTCCATGACCATGCTCACTTGGCTGTGATCCAGTATGTTTTTGCTAGCACTTAAGAACTATAACTTTGTTGATGTCTCTCTTATAGAGCTACAGACTATTAAAATGTGGTTTTGTGTGTGTGTGTCTGTGTGTCACATGGGTATTGTTTCTAGCTACATTTCAGCTATAAAAAAAACAGTCAATCATGAGTATGCAAAGTCATAAATAAAAACATGCCCTGTCCAATGTACCAAGAGTAATCTGGAGTTAAACAATAACGTTAGGAAAACACAGTGACAAGGCAGAGAGAAGGCATTGGATTCACCGTGTGTTACTTATCAAAACATTTCCCCCATACATACTGTAGGATACAGTTCATCTGTACATGTTTGCTGAGTAATACAGCTAGTTATATTGTGGATATTTCTGTAGATCAGAAAAGCTATTAGTTATGTAGTCTTTTCGTATTTATGTTAACCCCCCCCCCCCCCCCCCCCCCCCCCCCCCCCCCCCCCCCCCCCCGTTTACCTGTGTATGCACACTGTAGAAATGTGATTAATAGAGTTACAGAACAATAACTCGTATCACTACCCCTGGGCAAGCTTGCACACTCTTTATTGTCATTTATTATCGATATTTATTATTATTACTTCCAATATCAAATTTTCCACAAATGTCAATTTCTATTTTTAACTGGTTTTAGTTTATATTAGCATTACATAATGTTTTTTTTTTTTTTTTTAATTTCTTATACTGATATATTCGTTTTTCTATGAGTAATAGAAGTAAATGTATATTTTTCTTTTGGAAGAGGGGCTGTTACAACTAATTAGAGTATAATTATGCTACCTTCCGTGAACTTAATTTCAGTTTTCACAAAAATGTACTTTTTATTTATAAGCAGATTTGAATTTAAATAACATTTATTTGCTGACTTACATGTTTTTTTTTTTTATTATTTATTTTTTATTATTGATTGAATCCAGTCAGAAAAAAGACTTACCCTTTATATAATCTTTAACACACATTAACCTAACCAAGGTCAAACCCAAAACACACTTTGTTTAATCCAACTGACCAGTAGCACACTTTCATTGATCAGATTCACCCCAAAAAACTTGTATTGATCCTACCTAGCCTAGATAAGATATTCTGAGCCAGTCTAGTCTTGCACTACTTCAGTCCCTGAACATAAACACCACTGTGTACACCTAACCGTTTCAATGTAAACCTTCAAAAACACCACAGTGAAAACAATATAGTGACTAGGATTATACTTTTGTCTATGGTACGTTTATTTATTAATACTTAAACAGTCTGAGCAGTTTGGACTGGAATTTTGCCAGTAAAATTCTATGAAAAATTCAAAACTTTTTACATTTGCATTGTTACAGAGCGAACCTGTTGTAGTTTCAACTAGACGAGCAGAGTGGGGGAGGTGACTTTACAGCAGTAATCCAGGTGTGTTTCGTGGTGTTTATTTTCAGTTTCCAGGAGTAGGAATGTGTCAGATTCAGAAAAACAAACTCGACCGATGATACTTTCACCGGGACACCCTTGTAAACGAGACAACTTAATCTCCACTGTTCTTTGTTACATTAGTTTGAATAGAATAAGTAAAAACAATTCTAGTGTTGATTGCTTACCAGGTATTTTCATTAAGGCGTTTTCTAACATTTTGGCAGATGGGGATTTCCTAGAAGTCATATATGAGTTTGTTTTGACTAGCTGTCACTCAGCTTCTGTGCAAGCTAGCTGGCATACTATAATACAGTACTTGAAACTTGTTTAGTGGGAACTTTTAATTCTGCCATGCAGCGGTCCAATCAAGTGACCACTTTCAAAATAAATAGCTATGTCCCAACATACCTCTATGCATCAGGAACCTTATTCACAAACTCTGTAATTCCAAATATTAAAGTTAGGTTCTTGGTATTGGTATTTTCATTGCTGAGCTGGTCTAATACCTACTTTATTTTGAAAATTGGAGATGGCAGTTTGTGTGAATTGTAATGTTTATATGAATTGTTTTAGCATATACTGTCTGCTTTCAATGAATGTACTTGCTTTTAATTTGGTAACATCTGCTACCATTACCAGGACAACACATAAAAATAATTTGTATACCTTGAAGATTCATTATCTTGGTAAAATAATTTATAAACTAAATGAAAAAATAACAAACAAACATACCATTATGTGCAAAAAACACATTACAGGCCCTATTCAAAAAACTTTAGGCACGGTTTTAAAGGACTGTTCTGTTGTTTTAAAGACCATTTTGATTAATTAAGTCAAGTTTGCAGTTCCTAAACTGTTTCAGAGAGGGTCTACTATGTTGTTCTCATTTTTTAAAACACTGTTTAACCTAAAGATGTTGAAAATCACCCTGTAAAAGAAGTATACAATGTAAAATACGTAAACATTCCTTAACATTTTGTGAACATAGTCCTAAATAGCACAAGACATGTTACTAATCATATCTAAACCCATCTTAGGCCATCACATTGGACATACTTTTCAGTATTTAAGATTATTCCTGTACTGGATTTAAAACATATGGTGAAGGGAATTCTCTTCTATCCAGGCAGTTCACATTTAAAATCCATAGCAAAATGTTTTTGACAAAACAAGCAGCAAACATAAATAAAATTCCTTTATTTCTTAAGCTGAACTTCATTGGAGGCAACAGTTTTTGAAGGACAAGTCAGGGTTAATGTGAACACAAAATATCCACTAGACACCCAGCATTCCTGTTTATTTGTTTAACATGTTTATATAGCAACTCAGTGGAAACAGTCAGCTTTCAAGGCTGGTCCTGTTACAAGAGTTACTAATCACTGTACAGGTGGCTGACAAATTCATTTTTTGGTGGCGATAAGATCAATAACAGACAGAACATAAGACATTATATATATATATATATATATATATATATATATATATATATATATATATATATATATATATATATATATATAAATATATAAGTTTAGCAATTATTTTTATTATTTTCTCCCAATTCAGAATATCAGAATATTATTTTTAGGCTCAGCTCACCGCTGTTTGTATTTCTCTGACAAAGTACAAATCAGCTGCCTTTCAGTAGTCAGTTTTACACCTTTTCTTTATATATTGTTTAATAGAGTCTGGCCTTGCATCCAATATTTAAGTAAGAGATAGTTTTGTAGGTTGAATTACATTTTGGCCTACATGCATAAAAGATATTGGTAATTTCCAGCCATTAAAAAAAATACTGCCCAATGGCTTTAACACACGATTTTATGAAGGTATGCAAATGACGGTGTTCCCTACTTAAGACCTCAAATGGTATCCACCATCTGTTTGCACCATCACGTTACGTCATGGCTACTGGGCCTCCAGACAGGTTCTCGAAAATATCAAGGTCAAGTTTAACAAAAACAAAAAACAAACAAAAAATGTATGTTTGTATATATATATATATATATATATATATATATATATATATATATATATATATATATATATATATATATATATACACACACACACACACACACACACATACATACAGTACTGTGCAAAAGTTTTAGGCAGGTGTGAAAAAATGCTGTAAAGTAAGAATGCTTTCAAAAAAAGATTTTCTTTTCATTAACTGAAACAGAAACAGCTGTGTAGGAGAAATAAAACTGGCTGAGGAACAGTCAAACTCAGCTAACAAGGTGAGGTTGCTGAAGACAGTTTACTGTCACAAGTCATACACATTGGCAAGACTTAGCACAGCAACAAGACACAAGGTAGTTATACTGCATCAGCAAGGTCTCTCCCAGGCAGAAAATTCAAGGCATACAGGGGTTTCCAGATGTGCTGTCCAAGCTCTTTTGAAGAAGCACAAAGAAACAGGCAACATTGAGGACCGTAGATGCAGTGGTCGGCCAAGGAAACTTACTGCAGCAGATGAAAGACACATCATGCTTACTTCCCTTCGCAATCTGAAGATGTCCAGCAGTGCCATCAGCTCAGAACTGGCAGAACACAGTGGGACCCTGGTACACCCATCTACTGTCCGGAGAAGTCTGGTCAGAAGTGGCTTTCATTGAAGACTTGCAGCCAAAAAGCCATACCTCAGACGTGGAAACAAGGCCAAGCGACTCAACTATACAAGAAAACACAGGAACTGGGGTGCAGAAAAATGGCAGCAGGTGCTCTGGACTGATGAGTCAATTTGAAATATTTGGCTGTAGCAGAAGGCAGTTTGTTCACCGAAGGGCTGGAGAGCGGTACACGAATAAATGTCTGCAGGCAACAGTGAAGCATGGTAGAGGTTCCTTGCAAGTTTGGGGCTGCATTTCTGCAAATGGAGTTGGGGATTTGGTCAGAATTAATGGTCTCCTCAATGCTGAGATGTATAGGCAGATACTTATCCATCATGAAATACCATCAGGGAGGCATCTGATTGGCCCCAAATTTATTCTGCAGCATGACAACTACCCCAAACATACAGCAAAAGTCATTAAGAACTATCATCAGCATAAAGAAGAACAAGGAGTCCTGGCTATGAAACGATACCATTAAGAAACAACTGATTCTCTGTCTGGTCTGAGGCAAGTATTAATTATGATGCAGGTAAGGGTCAATTAACGACACAATACAGATTTACGAACCAGGCGAATAATTTGTTAATGAGAAAATTGGTCACTAAGGGCAAGTTGTTCTAACATTGTGATCAGTGATGTTTTTTTACTGTAAATGGCGTTTATGCATCACCCGATGAAATACTGCCATGTTAAACACTATTACTGGTACGATAAAGGAGACGGTAAGTTTTATGCATATGGGCCTTTGTCTGAAAAGATTATATTTCTGGATGCCATATCACCCAATATGTGATCAGTCCAGAGTTGTAAAATATATAGCAATAATTGTGTTATAGAGTAATAGGGGATATTCAAGAGTGACATCTTTTACAATTTCAGAGGTAATACAGCCCATTTTTGGAACAAAGGCAGTTTATACGTGGTACACACTGCAATTACCTCACACGTTTTTGAAAAGCCATATTTCCCTAGTGAGGTAAACAACAACTTTACACTTATCAATGTTCATAAACAAACATGTAACTGAATGTAGAACACGAGTGATTTAGCACAAAGGAAGCACAAGGGATCTAACATGGAAGAACAATAAGGCTACTACATAATGTCTTGAAAAACACTTTGGAATGACAATATGCATCTAAGACTTATTGAACTAAGATGCAGCAATCCACAATAATAGGCCTTTCTTTGTTTCATATGGTCAACATCCATGTTTTTCAGAAAGGTTTTCAAATGTACTACTGTGGCCTTTTGTTTATCTGACAATTAATAAATTGAATAAGAACTTCATCTCTATGTAATAACGGTTTTGCTTTCATCTCAGGTTTCAACCTCATTATACCACCAAGATGCAATTTCTATTGTGACATAAAAGTTGAGTCACAAGCATAATTTCAGTTAAATATTTAAAATCAGGATGGTATTTTTTTTTTTTAGTTTACCAGTTGGGTTGGATAACTTAATGCTTCAAGTAGTTTTTCAAATATTAAAAAATACTGACATGATTTGTAGTGTTGGCGTAATACACAGCAGAGTGTAGTAATTCATAGTAATCTCAAAGTGAAATAATGGTAAAGCACATTATAAGCCTAGTAAAACTTTAGAGAATTACAAACTGCAAACTTATTGTGCAAAATATCAAGTTATAGTGTAATGTTAAAATTTCTTTAAAACAATCTGGTTTAGTTTTCTGTCCTTTTTAAATCTTTTTTGTAGCGCTGTTAGGTTGATCAGGTGTTAAGAATATAATCCACAAAGCTTTAGAACTCTTAACACCTTCTCATGACATCTTACTCTCATTCTTGGAATACTGCACATCCAAGGAAGGCAGGGAAGGATGTCTGGTATTCTTGGAGTGTACACAAGGCATCAGAGATATGTTTTGTATTATGTGAAGGCATGTACATTTTAAAACATCTATTCATGCTAAACATGTCCGTGTGTATATAATGTACAATAGACGACAAACATTAATTGTAAACCAGGGCTATTTCTAATTGAAGTTAATATTTATACACAGTCAACACCAAATTTGTGTCAAAAATCTTGAATTTTGAGAATGACGCCAATGTTAAAGTAAAACCCCTAAACTGAGCTGAAACACGCATGCATTGCGTGACCAAATGTAAAGGAGTGGTCATTGGAGAAGGATAGACAGGAACTCTAGTGCAAAACTGATTGCTTGTTTGAACTACTCTGCTTAGTATAATGTGACATTTTTACTTTCATCGTAACATTTAGTCATCTAAATAATGTGGTTTGTTATTTGCTTATGTCCACCAGTGGATTCAGTAGATTACCAGGAAAAAGGGTCCATCTGTCTACAAAATCTACTAATGGCAGACTTGCATGTTTCTAAATGTTTTAGATGAATAAGATATTAATGTCTGTTGGGTTTGTTATGTTTGCAGCAGAGACTTATTAGTACAGTTAAAAGGAAAACTAATGTGACTTTGAATAGGTCAATTGGTAGATTAACTCTGAAATGTACCGATTAGACAAGTAGACAAGTGGATTCATTTTACACCCTTGTTTAACTGCCATACATACTTCGCCTTCAGATCTGCCTCCTGTTGCCAGGCAACTCAGAACCTCAGCATAACATCATGACAAATGTTTAGTGCACAGAACTTACAGCATGACTCACTTCTTGCAGCCTCTTACAGGTGATTGCAATTCCTTGAGTGCATTAGCAAATTCAATTCATGGTATACTCTGTGCTAGTCAGCCCTTTTGTTCTCAATTGAACAACCCAGAAATGGCTGATAGAGATTTAATTCCCTATATGAAACAAGGATAAACAGAAAGCAATCTTCATTTTGGGCTTTTTGTATCCTCTGTGGTGTTTATTTAATCTAGCAATCTTGAAATGAACCCTACCTGTTTATTCTATGCACAGTTTTTCTACTCTTGCGATTGAATAGACAACGAATACTGCTTGAATAGATACTGCACTTGTTTTAAAAACGTGTTAATAAAGAAACAGCATTTTCGTCATGAATACTTCAAAAATTCATTGGTTGATAAAAAAGGCAATACTTTATTTAAGCTTTAAATAAATATAAAATATAAAATATTGTGTTAAAGATAACTTATGCTGTGCTTAAACTTCTAATAGCACTCTCAGAAAAAGTGCACATTTTTAAACAGCTGTCTCATCTTAGATGTATACTTTTTAAAAGGTTTGATGTCTATTGTTAATAGTAATATTGGTCTTCACTGTAAAATTCTTTAAATAGCTGCATTTTAAGCCTGTGTAAATATAGCCAGGCCTTTTTCATCTAAGAAGAGACTTGGGGGGGGTGAAGACACCAGCTGTTCCAAACTTTGCAACAAATGGAATTTGTATTTATTTGCTTAAACCATTCTTACAAAAAGACACTTAAACATACTGTTTACCAAGTTCAGAGAAAGCCAGCATCTACTGTAACTTTCTCTTTAAGCCTGCATTTTCTCAGGGTGTACTTTTTTCATTTAAAGCCATTTGACTTTCATTCACCACACTTGACTACCTCTCCCTCATGGTTCTTATTTATAATTTAAATAACGATTAAACGATTGTCCTTCGACTGCCCTGGTCCCAATCACTTTCAAATTTGGAACTGCCTATTTGATGAGATTTTACACCTCTGAACTAAATCAAGCTCTAAAAGAGGTGCTATACCTTTAATAATTCCTCAGCAGCTGCCTGGCTCATGCTCTGCTCAGTGGGGGAGGGGTGCTCATGCGGCTGACTCTGTTTTTCCTTCTCACATTTTTGAGTGTAGCTGCTCTTGTGTCAATCCTGTCACAGTCTCCAAGCCAGATTGGTTAATTTCTCTAGCTGTCTTTAGTAATCATTAACTTCTCTTTGCTGATTTTTGTGTTCACCTTAAGTTTTTTTTTTTTCTGCTTTTATATAAACACACCTCCCACAAGGAAGAAAACCAAAAGTGTAAACAAACACAACGCGTGGAAATGTGATATGTTAATGTCACCTTTGTACCCCAAAGGATTCATGTCTCATGATAGGCTGCAAAGGTCACTTTTCCCAGCGTGCACAGGGCTTCAGTTACATTCAATATTTATTATACAAGCTCCTCCCTTATTATGTGGAGTTAGTATGCAATTAACCCCAACATACAGGAAATGACAAGGCATTTTTAAGTATTGATTCAGAAATTAATTTTCAGTGTTTTCTAAACTACAGATGCTATTTTACCATTTAAGGTAGTATTATCTTTAAAAATGCAAGGAAAAGTCCTTGACAAGAAAAAGATGACATTGTCTATGACTGAACACACACAGGACTAAGAGAGGAAGCCCATACCTTTACAGACAGTCAGTAAATCAATTTGACATTTTTTTAATCTGTCCATACATGGCTGGAAGTAAACACAGGTAGATTTTTATTTATTTTTTGTATTATTGTTTGCCGCTTTCCTATCTGACAAAACTATCAACATAAGTAATTTTATCTTCAGAAATGTAAGTACTGTACTATCAATGTAAAATGATAGTAATTAAAATATTTTGCAATGTATTTTTATTGTTTCTGACTTTTTCTTTTGTTGCAATATTGGCAACCCATAGAGTGAACACATTTTCCCCCCAGTTTGATAAAACTTAACCCCACTCACTCACACACATGCTCAGAAGACAGGTACATGCCTGGAATTTCATTTATAATGATAGGTATCTTAAGTGTTGGGAGCCACAGTAAAGAATTGTAGTATGCAAGTTATTTGTTTTAAACAGCTCAATGGTGAAATTGTCTGGACAGCAGTGAAACTGATAGCCAAAGAAGCATGTGATACGGGGGAATAGCATATGTAGCAGGGTAGCAGCAGGAAAGAGACTCAGAGACTTACAAACTGAAGTGAAAGAGCTGAATAAACATCTAATAAATAAACATCCATCCATCCATTATCATTAACCGCTTAACCCTTTACAGGATCACGGTGAGCCGGAGCCTAACCAGGCAGACACAGGGTGCAAGACAGGACTACACCCTGGACGGGACACCAGTCCATCGCAGGGCACCACACACAGAGGACAATTTAGAATGACCAATCAACCTGAACAGCATGTCTTTGGACTGTGGAAGGAAACCGGAGTACCTGGAGAAAACCCGGGAGAACATGCAAACTCCACACCATGAGACAGCAGCACTAACCACCAAGCCACCGTACCGCCCCACCTTTAATAAACAAAATACAAACAACAGGGCACACGGGCCAATATACCTCCTCTGCCACAGCGTACTTATCAATTATTTTTAAACATAACTTTTTTTTTTAAATTACCTAGTTAATTTATAAAATCTGTTTTGGGAATTTTTCCATAAAGACTACACCAGTACTGGTAAATGTCTGCGCAGGTGTGTTTGTTATGCAAATCATATTTCACATTTTGTGAGAAAGAGCAGTCATTGCCATATGGGTGTATAATCCTTCAAGTGTTGTTTCTTATCTTGCTAACATTATTGAAATATAGAAAAAAAAAAAAGTGTCCAGGACGGAGTGGGCTAAAACATTAAACCCTATAACCATATGGATTTGGATGTGGTGATCCCCTTCACTTTATTTTTCTCTTTTTTTTTTCTTTTATTGATACAATCTGAGCCCATTCAGTGCAATTCCTGCATGACTTGACAAAGACCTTTACCTTTTTATTCCCCGTCTGTTTGCAAAGTTCTTACTGCCAGGTAGAAATCCATAAGAAAGGCTTTCAGTGACCTGTGAATAGACCAGCTGTTACCAGTTCTGCTGCTCTACAAAGACAGCTTCAAGACACTTTGCATTGTTATGCAATGATAAACAGCTTTTATTTCTATATGAGAGACTCTCTGTCTTGTAACAATTTGTAAGGAGGTAAGTACAGCTACCCTGAAGTGTAAAACACAAACAATTAAAACATTACATGGAACAATTAACAAAATCTGACAAAGGTAATGACTCAGTCCCTCCAAAAAATCTGTACCATTTTAAAAAGTGATAACATAAAACCTCAGAAAACAATCAAATTAAAAAAAAAAACAAATTGGACATTTCAGAAAACTTAAATGTAATAATGAATTTAGTCTAAATAAGGGAGTACATGTAATGTTACAAATATATATTTGAAAAAACTTAATTTGGAAATATACATCTGTTACAATTGGCAGACCTACTTAAATTACAATTAATTTTATTAAACCATCTATTTGTTTTTTTATATATCAGGTAGAATAGAATTCCTGTATAATGTGAATAGACCTTGTGTACAGATTTAAACCTGTGCATAGTACATATGACACAATTTTAAAATGAAATAACTACTCTTTTTTATATTTCATGTTTTTGTGATTTAAGTCTGTCTCTAAATATAACAGAAGCAGGCACAATAATATATTTTTATAACAAACCTTTCTCCCAAAATACTCAAAAAACCTGTTTGAAAACATTCGCTGCAGTAACGACTGTACGCTCGTCAGAACGCTCTCAATGAAGAGGATCTGTTCCTTTGATATGTGAATGAGATTGCATCACACTGTCTGATTCTCATCCTCACCTTGAAGGAACAAGTAATCCACTCAAAGAACGCTCCAGGTGTGGCTGCAGGAAAATGCAAGACTTTGTATTAGCAAAGGCAGTATAAATGCCATACCATACTTCAGCTATTCTAACCATTCCTACCAGTGTAATGGAGATTAAAATAATCTTTTTATAAAGGATACCAATTGTTACTATGAATAGGGATGATCCCTCTCACTGGATGCAACAGTTTTCTTCCAAACTCACTAAGTCTGTAATCCTTGAATAAGGATTAGTGGTAGTGTTATTTATGTACTGCATAAATAATTGAGTGACACACCTTGCATTATACTATAGTTGCTCATGGATATTCCTTGTTGGGATTTACTATATTTCTTTATAGAGAGGACATACCTATTATCTTGCCTGGTCACAGTGAAATAAATGGTACAATTGCATACCTACATTATTAGTTTGCCACCAGCATTCATTCCATATTCAGCTGAAGTACCTTCTGACCTTCAGCTATGCACACTTTCAATTAGACAAACATTTCAGCTCCTGTAATCTTCAATGTATGCTGTATTGTTCATAAACCTGTTGTTACTTACTGTACTTGGGTCAAATCCTGATAACGTATATACTTATACCTAAATACCTTTAAGGGCAACTTGGCTTGAATGTGAAATAACTGGTAAACTCTGGTGTAAAAGATGTAATTGGAGTTTGGACGTGATTCTGAGAGATACAATGAAGCCAAAGAAGTTTTAACAAACCTCCAGGATGTGATGAATAAAACAGAAAATGATATAATGTGACTATCAACAATGATGCAGAAAATGAATCAATGTGTTTATAAACAAGACGACAACAGTCAGGTTGCTCATCAAGGGACCTCTATTTTGTGAGTTGGACCATCGTGTGTTCTGAGGAATGCCAGATTTCTAGTGGTACAACCCGTCAGATATACAATGTAGTTCCCCTGGTGTATTATTGTAATATCCTCTAAATGTTAGCCCTGCTGTATTACACCACAATATTGTAAATCGTAGCACAGTTTAAATCAATAGATTTCAGTGTACCATGGCATAAGTAATGACTTTGTTTTATAAAAAAAAAAAAACATATTCAGTGAAAGTTACGCTTTGTTGTTGGATTCTATTACAAACATTTATTTTTTATAATACTGTATGTGTATTACTAAATACGTAATGTTTTATCAATTTATCAGCTGCTGCCAGTGTTCTATTTGTAAAAGAGACTTCACTATCAATCCTTTCCCTAATTAAATTTCACACCAACTGTTATGTGAAAATAGTGCTTAGGTATTGCAGGCTGTGACAGGGCAGAAGCCCTGCACATGTAAATAGTGGGTTGTTTGGTTTGTGTTCATGTTTGAATTTATATGTGTGCAACAGTGTTTCCACTCTAGGTCTCCTTACTGATGCTATCATTTCACACAGGCACAGCTTTCTTGTCCAAGTTAGATATTTGCACAGCTCTTGGTTGGAGCCTTAGTTTATCCCAATTAAAAAGGAAATACCTGAACATGTTTGCACATTTAACTCAAGATTCATTTCTACACCTACCCATTAACCAGCTAACAACAATCCCCTGACACCAAGAAGGAACCACATCGTGAAGATAAAGACACAGGGGTACATGTATTTGTATTCAAGGACACAATCTGTCATGTGCATCCCATATTAAAAACATACACTATTACCATCCAAAAAACTCTTCTTGTAAGCTTCTTACTGATGCATTCCACAAAATGGATATACCGTCTTTGAAGATGTTTTTAAATCAACAATTTCTGTTTTTGTCTGTAATTAATAAATCGCTGACTTCATCAAGGAATGCTTGTAGAATGTACCATGCTTTTGTGTTTCTCAGTTTTGGGAATTTCAGTAACCTACTCTATTTGTTTTTATAAAATAAATCCTAAGCATTTTTGAGCTCATCAGTCACTGACTCCTGGTCTTCCCAAATTCACATGCATTCTGTGTCAAGATTCTTCAAATGCTTTAGATGGATGCCAACTGTTCACTTTTGTTCTGCTATAGCAAAAGGTTACTACAGTACAGTGGGCTTGTGGCTGATTGGCTACTATTATCTTTGGTGTTTCTTCTCATTTATACAAAAAAAAAAAAAAAAAAAAAAAAAAAAAAAAAGCAGACTTAAATGAGCCCATAATATTTTATAAAATGCTATAATTAAGAATTCCAGACAATTTACCTATTTTGAGGCTCTGCACAATGAGAAATATGTGTCGTGTGGCTGGTAGGTGCACAGGAACAGCCTGGGGCCAAGACAGCTGCCTTTACACAGCCATGTGGTTTATTTGGTTTGTTTAAATGTTAAATTAGTTTATTGAAAAGTGTGGAATGTGGCCAGGTAGTGGTTGAATTTTCGATTATCCATTAACCTCTGTCCATACCCTATAAAAAGGAACAAAATAAATGTTGGTTGCGAGTGTATGTAGGAATCACACCTGGCCACATTCCACACCTTTTCAATAAACTAATTTAACATTTAAGCAAACCAATTAAACTATGTTGCTATGCAAAGGCGGCCATCATGACCCCAGGCTGTTCCTCTGCACCCGAGCCAAGATGGCTGCCAGCCACAAAACACATATTTCAGAGTGTGCAGGGCCTCTGCTCTCACACCTTGTTTGAATTAAATGTATACAACAGTAATACAATAAACAACAATAAAAAGTAACAAAAATACATGTACAATCAATAGCATTATACAGTGCACTCTGTTTATAAGAATCACTTATATAAGAAACAACCACATATAGTGATCAAAACCACTGGAACAAAATCATTCTTATGCTAAAATACTCTGCTTGTAAGAATCAAGCAATCTGCTTATAAGAATAATTTTGAGGCAAACTGACTACATGTAAACAGTACTGAATCATGTGCAATGATGTGTACAGCCAATAAAGCTGTTTTTGAATTTGATCACATTTTGCATGATTAGGCACATACGCAGTGTGGATAGTGCAATGATGCAGGAAACACTGCATTGTTTGTAATCAGACAGTGAGTGCGCCACTGCATTGTGCTGTATTTTTTTTGTTTTCTCTGTAAGTGAAAATGTGGATGGGTGGGGGTGGGAGATTGTAGAGCTTTGCATCTCTGCTTAGTGAAAAACTATGAGATTTGCATCACAACTGAAAATAAGCAAGCCACCAATGCTTAACATGCAGTGGTAGTCGTGAAAGTAAAATACTGTACTGTAATGTCATTTTAATTCAAAGGACATTACACGTAACACTGCACGACAGTTAAACTAGGCACCCTCACGAGACTATCGCTTCTCAAGTATAATGTAGTAAAATAGGATTCTCCTGCCTTGAGTAAACATAATCATATAACAAGTTGCTTACCCACGAGGACTTGTTTTGATGCGTTGTGCTCATTGATTGAGCACCACTGACATTTCTTTACTGTACTTAAGCTGCTGATGCACGGAGGTCCATTTGCTAATTGTAATGTGACGTGGTAGAGGGCAGTGTAAATGATCAGGTTGGAGTCTTGATTTACAGTTTAAAGCCATTTTATTTTTCTTACAGTGTGGTGGGGAAACAACCATTAATAAAACAAAACAAACAAAATAAAGCTAGCTCTCAGTTGGAGCACTAACACCCCGTTCACACTTACTGAGTCGGCCTTGGGCTGTCTCTGGGCCGCCTCAATTTTCGTTCACAGTTGAGGTTTTAGGGGGCCTAAGTGCGTTCACATATGTGGCTGAAAAGGAAGCCTAAATTGCGGCGAAGTGCTTGTTGGGAATGTAAACAGTGACGTAAACACCGCATTCCCAGAAGTCAACACAAGAGATTGAGCTGGGAAGTTTGCAGACGTAAATATGGCAATCTTATTTTTTGCAACAATGTTGGTACTCTACTTACTGCATAAGATACAATACAGACGTGTGTTGACAGTGCAGTCGGTTACTGTGGAAAGAAGCGATCGTGTTGGATCATGCGTAAATGCAGCAAACAAGGACGTGTACATTATTACATTAGTCACAATACAGATTATTATATTAATGGTGACTGAATATGCAACGTCGTATGCATTATTTATCAATATTAGAGTTACAATCTTAGCTACAATCTGAAATGTGTACATATATATATACACACACACATATATATATATATATATATATATATATATATATATATATATATATATATATATATATATATATATATATATATATATATATATATATATATATATATATATATATATATATATATATATATATATATATATATATATATACACACACACACACAGAGCACGAGAGCGCAAGTTTTATCGTTTTAATGAAAGCTGTAAGAAATACTTACCATTCATTACTGACCCAGTATCATCATTGTCAAAAGTGTTGTGTATTCAGTGCATTCCCCATTGCTATTTTCCGGGCTGGAGATCGGCGTAGGTTCCATAAAATCCAAGATCCGTCGTGGGTTTATTTCTGGCCTGCTGCTCAGTATTTCTGAGAGTTCTCTGACAAACTTGCAGGTTTTCACCAGAGATAACACGGACATAAAGGAGATAGCTGCTTCTGCATCCAGCGCTCAAAGAATATCATGAATACTTGCAGAGCATTTTGGAGATGTTATAGTAATAAAATAATGACTTGGAACGCATTATTAAGGAGTTTGGTGATAAAACGAGTGATCGGAAGAGTATCTACATCTATAAAGAGGTATGTGAAAAATACAGCGAACAAGGGGTGGGGCTTGGCTGGAGATGCAGGACTGTCCTTTTGCGATTCAATACATTTTAAACCTGCTTTACTCTGGGGGAAAAAAATATTTAAAACAGCGCGTGTGAAAATAAATTGGACCTGATGCGCCTAACAAGCGCTGAATAAACGGACCGCTAAGGGTTAATTTCTCCATCGTCCCAGCTGCTACCCTTTAAAACCGTCATTGTTTTGATCTACCACACTCGACCTAGTAGGGAAGTGGTTTGCCCTACATCACCGCACTGACGTGTTAAGGCCGGCCGAGGGCCTGCGTTGGGTTCACACATGCAGATAGGCCGGCTCTGAAGCGGCATTGGTACTTTAGGCCGCATCAAAAAGCTGCTCTAAATTTCACCCGGCCCAGGGCCGCCTTTTCATTTTTCGAATGTTCACACGCGATAAGGCAGCCCTGGGCCGGCCTAAACCGCAAGTGTGAACGGGGTGTTACTAAACAATACCGTGTGGTCTCCGTCTGACATCAGGACAGATAAGCCGTTTACCCAACTAAACAAATACAGATCAAAACATGCTGTGACTACTTTACTTATTTGCACAGAATAGTACTGGAACATGCAGATATCTTACCTGCTGTTTGGTTTTTATTTCTTTCTCTTACTTCTGCTTCCGCAATGCACACACGCTTCCACTTCCTTACTCCTCTATACCCCTCATCACAAAGCTATCGGCTAAGCCCTTTTTATCGAGGTGTCATTATCTTTAACAAGCAGTTAACCAATTGACAATTATCCTTAATTCGTTAAGGAAACTATGCATTTTCTGGAGGCGTGCATACATTTGGGATCTCATGACATCTAGTGGTCAACCCATTACGCTGCAGGGAACAAAGCTCTTACTCTCAAACTAACATACTGATTCTGCAGCACTTCTCCACAGTAATCATATTGGTCTGCTTTTAAAATTCAACCGCTTATAAAAATCAAATCATCCAGGATGGATGTGATTCGTATAAACAGTGCACTGTATTTATGAAGGTCCCCAGTGCCTTATTAAATAAAAGGTACCACTAGGGTATAAAGAGTGCAGATCATTCATGGTTGGTTGTCCTCAGGCTGTGCTGCATTGGTCTTTACCTGGAATTTGTAGACTTGTATTTTTTGTAATATGGGAAAACATAAGGTGAAGGGGAAACATACAGATTTGTATATTTATCCAAACTTATTAGCATACATTACTGTGTGGTCTTTAAAATGGGGACAAAAAAGAAGCTGGAAAGTTTGTTTCTAGAGTACTGTAGCAATGTTGCCCCGCCCCTGTATGTATTTCTGTGTTGTATGTTGCGTGTAGTGTGTTAATGTTGGTGTATTGTAGTTGGTACACAGGATACAATATGGGTTAAAATATAGATGTGTATTTAGACACCAGGATTGCACAATCACGCCACGCGCATATTAAAGTGGGTAGATAGTTTGGAATCACGGGCAGCACCATTAACTCACATGCAGGTGTATCAAGATTCCAATTGAATGGTTGATTAGCAATTGAGTCTCGGTACAGCTGCATAAAAGAGGCACGTTTTCACTCACTCGGGGTTGTGTGTTTGGTGTGTGGAGAATGGGTGAGAGATAGGAGAATATATATATATATATATATATATATATATATATATATATATATATATATATATATATATATATTATTTATTAATTATTTTATATACTATTGCAATTACAATTGCTATTGCGTGCTGGAAGTGACAGTACGGTACTTGTGTTCTGTTTGTACACCGTTTGTCTGTGTGCCCATTTGTTTTGGCCCACGCGACGTTTATTTTGTAACAGTGTTTGTGTTTTGTTCAAACCTTTAATTTTCTGTATTTATATTAAATACTCGCAACAGCGCGTTTCATTCACCATTTCACCTCGCAGTGCTGTGTGTTCATTTCTGGTCTGACGTCACCACTAAAGCCAGCTTGTCACAAGTACACAAAAAATATAGAGAAAATATAGTTTGGAACAGGGAGAACTAGACTTGAGTTACAAACAAAGAACTACATCTAAACATAATATTGTTTTAGGGATTTCAGTTGCGTATTAAAATATATATTTTTTTACTGTTATTTATCATTTATTTACTGTCTAAGTGACTTTCATTCTGTCTTCCTATTGATTTGTCCTCCTGTCCAATTATCAAATCTCACTACTTTGAACAAGGTAGTTCAACGCATAAGTAGGTGGTGCAAATGTAATGTTATGCATTTAGCTATGTTAGCTATAAGGACCTGTGCTGAAATTCTAGACATTTGTCCAGACAATATAATGAAAACACTTGATAATTAAAGGCTTGGTGAAATATTTGCTCATACAGTTTTCAGTACGTTTGACAAAGTTAAACCCTACCCCAGGGATTGTGATATCCTGAAGAGGATATATCCACATGTGATGAAAATGAAGCTTCCTCAATCCAGGTTAATACCTCTTTGTGCTGTGGGACCACTAAACCTCTGATTCACAAGCCTAACCTTTGTACTATTCTAAGCATCTCGTAAAACAGTATACCTTCTGCGGGATCTCTGTCAGTGTGCCGGTATCCCGGAAACCCTCTTCCAACCAAGGTTACACTTTGACTGTTTTGCAAAGAGAGCTGAATACCGACTCTGGAAAGCAAGTGAAGGTCAAGCAAATCACCAATTGTGTTCTCCCATCCCCTACCCCAAGCTAATACCATTCCTCAGAGGAAAGACCAACAGGTTGCATACTGGAATGTGCTGACAACATTATTACGTCTTTGGTAGATTACACTAGGATACATACAGTACATAAACCGGACATTTTCAACTATGATAATAAAGATATCAGGTAGTTAATAAACCAGGAAATGTATTTTTTTATGTTTCAATCCCTTCTTTGTTTTAACAGGCATTTTGAGGGTGGTGGACAGTTTGGCAACAACCAGATATATTACCTTAAAATCAATAAAAGCCACTACCCTGTTATAAAGATCAGGGTTAAGGGTCACTATAACCCTCAGTGACCTTGGTCTTAATAGAGTTGCATTACTTTCAGGACTCAATGTGATATTAGATATCAAAAGAATATTGAATCGGTGCACAGGCTATAGGCTACATTCAGAAAACCAGCTCAATTTCAGAAGAAGAATGGTTGCTGTTTTTGAAGAATGTCTCTAATATTCCCCATTTGATTGATGTTACATCTCTCTGATACTTGACATGTTCTCTCTTCTTACTCTTCAAAGTTCAGAATTAACTTTTAAACAGATCTCTATGTACAGTAAGGACATAAACTATGTTAGCTTCATGGCCTTTTTCTTTAACAATCACCATAACCCGCCCCCACTAGCGTAATATATTTATTTATTTATTTATTTATTTTTATTCCACTGCAAAGAAAGGTTCTAAAGTACTACATATTAACAAGTTAAATAAGTAATATGGTTTGGTTTAACATACCCCTTCATTTATAAAATACAGATACACTTCAAAATACAGATGGGGCAGCAACATGTAGCTAAACTGTACTTACTATTTTCTAAAATTCTATTTTGTCCTAATCAATATAATTGGGCACTAGTCAGACTGCTCCATATACGTTTACATAGTCATCCTGAAGTGGTAGTAATCATTAAAATCTGGGAGGGGCTTCTGCTAAACTGAATCACCCACATTTAAGGTTCTTATTGGGGTTGTTCTGGGTCAATCAGTAGGAATACTAAACTGGGTGGTTTAGGATTGGTTGTTGCTAATGACTGGACACATGTGATGTGATCGAGGGAGCTGGATTTTATACTTGCAGAAATATCGGTACAGAGGAGGAACACAGGGAGATTTTCATGGCAGGGCACCAGTGAAGATCAGCTTTTGTGAATTTAACATCCACCACTCCTGGCCCTGGGGTAAATGTGGGGAAGTAGGTCTCCTTCATCAGTTTGTTATTTGAAGCCCATAAGAAAATAAAAGTGCCCTGAAGTGAGATGCTTGGGGCTGGTCTGTGATATACTGTCCACTGAAATTAGTTGGTGCACTTGTTGACATTATTGTATCCAGAAACATCCGGGTTTGCTGTGGTATCTAAACAAATACTTCCTAAAAAATGCCACAGAGCCAAAATGCTCTCTGTTGTCTGTATACCCAACCCTTTGCCAAGTCTTGAGACAAGAAGACTACCTTATTTCCACTGCCTAGTTCTACCGGCTACAGCTGCCCATGCAACAAAATAGGGCATTTCCACTGCTCGCCCAGTCAGATGAGCGCGGCTATCTGGTCAGGTTTTGTATCTCATAATTAATGCAGCCAAACTGGCTACAAAGGAAGTGCGTGTAGAGAAGAAACTGACAGGGAAATCGGTATTATTGTGGCTGATTTTCTTTCATAGAGGTAAAGCACACATATGACATTTTCTTTATTGTTTTTTCTTTAAACTTTAAGCAGAGAAGTTTGTTAAACTGAACAATTTTCATCCTGATTTGGCACAAGACAAAAATCGAAGGGGCTTTTTTTTTATTCCTTAAACATAACCTGGCTGTTTGTTTGTCTGTCCTCTCCTTCTTAACCAGATTCCTTTTTGTTTGTAATGAACTAATTGGTTAAATGTATTTGTTACCGCTGGTTTCTTTAAAATCAAACACAATACGATCCCACAATCCCCCAGTGGCCAGGTTTGGAAAAAAGCACTGAAACTGTCTTTTTATTTTAGTGGTTAGCCATGGGCAGCCGAAGCCTGTAGCGCCAGGCAGTAGAGACGAAGCAGAGGTCACCTGGTTCCTATAATTAGCTGCGCACTAAACTTTTAACCTTAGAGACAGTAAGTCTGGTTGGACTGTTGTTGCTATGACTTGGAAAAAAGATCAGGCCATTGCAAGTAAACACCTGGCACAAGAACACAAAGTATGGCCTAAAGTTATTCTTATACAAGCTAATGATTAAATCAAGTTACATCTTTCTTAAAGATAAAAATTAGTATTAATGCAGTATCAATATCAACTGATACACAGACCAATTTACTTAAATTTAAGATGTTGCTTTTAGAACAAAGCTTCCCGTTATCTATACTTAGACTTCCCCTGACATCATACAATTCCAATTATAAAGGCTTCAGCTCATATATCTCTTTTCAATAACCTTTGCCTCTAGGGACTTCTTCAAGTTGGAATGTATTGCCTAATAACATGAAGTCATCTAACAGCTGTGTGTCCTTTGAAACCAAACTACCTAGTAATGTGAAACCACAATGTGTATGCCAATGTTATTAATTGATGTTGGTGAGGATGTTTAATTTGTCACAATGAGCCTGTCTGTAATGTAAGGTATTTCTCTTGATAAATGCCTTACATTGATATCAGACAGAAACAATGGATTGGATGTCCCCTTCTTCATTTGTGCCTAACATACCCATTCATTTATAAAATACAGATACACTTCAAAATACAGATGGGTCAGCAACATGTAGCTAAACTGTACTTACTATTTTCTAATTACATATTTAGCACAGTTTTTTTTTTTAAACTGTCAAGATAATTACAAAATTGAAATACATGCATTTATAGAAGGATTGCGAACTGGCAACTGCACCACAAGCAAGCACCTTAATAACTATGTAAAAGAGACTTGCTCATCTGTATTTGTGGTTATAGAGCTTTTAACCTAATCTCACCGACAGGGGACAGACTCCATAATGACAGTGCATCACACAACACAGCCTGTAAACACTTCCCCCTTTAACCTTGATGATCAGCTGTAGCCAATCTATGAGGTCCAAGTCATGGCACCAAACTAACAGGGCGAGGCTAGGGGCAAACCAATTACTGCACACGGCAAGTAAATGTATTACCCACTATACAAAAGCTGGACTCTTCTGCATTCATGGTTATAGAGCTTTTAATTTCATTTAATCTCACTGACAGGGGACAGAATATAACAAAAGTATAACTACATTGTAGCTACAGTACCTATAGAAAGTCTACACCCCTTTGAACTTTTTTTCACATTTTGTTGTGTCAGTGCCTCGGAGTTTCGTACATTTAAAAGAGGATTCTTTCCACTTATTTACACACCATACTCCACACTGTTAAGGGGAAAAAAGTTTGTATTGAGAAAAAAATTATATATTAAAAATATAAAACTGAAAGATCATAATTGGTCTCCACCCCCCTGAGTTAATACTTGGTGGAAGCACCTTTGGCAGCAATTATAGCTGTTGGGATAGGTCTCTACCAACTTTGCATACCTAGATTTGACAATATTTGACCATTCTTCTTTACAAAACTGTTTAAGCTCTTTCAAGTTCCTTGGGGAGCACTGATGGGTAGCAATCTTCAAGTCATGCCACAAATTTTCAATTGGATTTAGGTCGGGGCTCTGGCTGGGCCACTCAAGGACATTTACCTTTTTGTTCCTTAACCCCTCCAGTGTAGCTTTGGCTGTGTGATTTTGGGTCGTTGTCATGCAGAAAGGTGAACTTCCATCCCAGTTTCAGCTTTCTTGCAGAGGGCAGCAAGTTTGCCTCAAGGACTTCTCTCTACTTTTCCCTTCTATCCTGACAAGTGTCCCAGTCCCTGCCGATGAGAAACATCCCCATAACATGATGCTGCCATCACCATGCTTCACAGTAGGGATGGTATTGTTTGGATGATGCGCTGTGTTGGGTTTGCACCAAAAAACTCTTTGCATTTAGGCCAAAACGTTCCATTTTAGTTTTGTCAGACCACAAAACTTTTTTCCACAAGGCTACAGAATCTCCTGAGTGTTTTCTTGCATGCTTCAAACCAGATTTAAGTTGGGCTTTCTTGAGTAGTGGCTTCCTTCTTGCCACTCTACCATACAGGCCAGATTTGTGGTGTGCTTAGGATATTGTTGTCACCTACACACTTTGACCAGTCTTGGCCTTAAAAGCCTGTAGCTCTTGCAAAGTTGCCATTGGCCTCTTGGTAGACTCTCTAATCAGTCTCCTTCTTTCTCAGTCATCCAGTTTGGAGGGACAGCCTGATCTAGACAGGGTCTTGGTGGTGGCATACACCTTCCACTTCTTCATAATCGTTTTGACTGTGCTCCAAGGGATATTCAAGGCCTTTGATCTTTTTTAATACCCATCCCCTGAACTGTTCTTTTGAAAGCGCCTTGGTGCTCATGGTTGAGTCTTTGCTTTGAAATGCACTACCCAGCAGAGGGAACCTACAGAAACTGCTGAATTTATCCTGAAATCATGTGGATCACTACAATTTAACACAGGTGGAGGCCACTTAACTTGGTGTGCGATTTTGAAGGCGATTGGTTACACCTGAGCTAATTTAGGATTGCTTTTACAAGGGGGGTGGACAGTTATCCAACCAAGCTATTTCACTTTTTATTTTTAATTCATTTTCTACAAATTTATAGAATATTTTTTTCACTTGGAAGTTGTGGGGTAGGATGTGTAGATAAATGAAAAAAAAAATTTTGAAAGGGGGTGTAGACTTTCTGAAGGCACTATACACGTAGTGGCATGTACCACATTGAAACTTTTAAAAACAGTAGCTCTTGAGTGTTACAATACTATATTTATTTCTCTATTGCAGAAAACTTTTCATTGTACAATGAAATACCCAGAAATACATTGTTTGTTTTATAAACAACACAATATTACTGTTCAATTTGTGACCCATTAATTGTTTAAAAGCAGACAGACAGACAGATAAACTGATTTAAATATATAAAGACAGCAAATAACGTGATAAACAGGCAGCTTGTCATACTGACAAACAGACAGACACTGACATGTACACCCTCGATACATAGTGAAATACATTAGCATTATGCCAACAATTTATTTCTAATCTTGGAATGTCTCCTGCTCACAATTGTGTCAACAGCATCAAAGTCAATATCAGATGCTGTTGTCAGTTTTAGGTAAGAAAGATTGGGCAGACAAGCAGACAGGAAGGAAAAAAAATACAGAAATATGTACGCTCAAGGACAATACTGGGTTGAACTTTGACTGTCCTCTCATCACTTGACTGGACTCCACAAAAATAGTCTCAAAAGCAGTACCTGAATATATTTTACTGGTATATTTTTGGATACAGTGAGATGAAACTGTCACTACGAGTATATTAAATATTATTTAAAGGAATTACAATGATAAGCATCCTCAATATAGATAGTTGCTCATCGCTAGATATGTATTCATACAGGTTTTTTTTTTTTTTCTAGTGTGGCTATGTGAAGCAGGGAGTGGAATTCAGACTATAGAAATCTGTGCTAGAAATAAAAATGTCCAATTTGCTTTGTCTAAATTGACACATTAATAAGCTGTGCAGAAGTAACATTTTTAATCAATTTGTTTACTTTCAGAGGAGGTATTTCAAGCTTTAGAATAGAAATATTGCTTCCACTTAGCCTAGTCTTAATTTATTTAGCCTCCTGTACTCTCCAATTTATAAGAAAGCAGACTTTGTTTACTGTTGAAGTTGGCTTCTGTTGTGGAGACACAATCCTCCAATCTCTTTGTTACTGCCTCAGTGGTAGTTGTATTGATGCGTTCATATTAAATCCTAATATTATTAATTATTAACTTGGATTTTATTTTCTTTCTAATGTCAAATAAATATACAGACTCAACCAATCAGGAGCAGTGCACCCAACCTGGTTGCTACTGCCTCACTCTATGAGCCAAACACACAGGCATGTCCCTGCTACTCCTTCTCTGCAGTACTAGGATATTAAGTGTCACATACAGTATGTCTGTTATAATTAAGGAAAGTAAAATTAGCAATTGTCAATGCTCCAGTTATCATAAAAGCTGGTGAAACTCACTGCAGTTTCGACCTTTGAGGCCTAAAAATAAAAAAAAATAAAAAGATTTGTGACAGCTCTTTGAGGTTTTGCATCCATGTATTCATAGCTGTTAGTTCTAAGGTCAGGTTGGGGTCTCTGTTTACAGCAATGTTTTCTCAGAAGGAAAGGTTATTATGGTTTATGTATTATGTATTATACCGTGTAACAATTTTTAATTTATTTTTGGTTCCTGGGTAGGAAGTGTTATTTCCTAATTGCTTATGCCTCAAAAGTATAAAAAATGGCTATTATTCCCCACAAACTTTGCTTTTGTGACCAGGACAGTGATATTTTGAAATTTACCTATTTTCCAGAACATTCCAGATAGATTCAGTGCTGAGTAAACTTGGAGTAACTTCTAGAACTTTCTAGAACTTTCCAGTAATATAAATAGTAGTATAAATACAGGGGCCTTAAGCCCACCAGTTCAGTTTAGTTCCAGCTGCCTAAGTGGATGCATATCTGCATTTTTCTGAGATGGCATCAAGAGGCTGCAATGATGGCATTCCTGATGGGTCTCCAAGGCGGTTTTATCAAGTTTCCCTGCTATCTTTGCCTTTGGGACAGCAGGGACACCAAGGCGCACTACCACAGGCGGGACTGGCCACAGCGGACCGAGTTCTCTGTGGGGAGGAACAACGTCAAGTGGGAGCCACTGGTGGACCCCCGGAAGTTGCTGATGCCACCACTGCACACCAAATTGGGCCTTATGAAACAATTTGTCAGAGCTCTAGATAAGGAGTCGGCAGCCTTCAAGTACCTTCAAGACTTCTTCCCTAAGCTGTCTGAGGCAAAGGTCAAAGCCGGTGTTTTCGTCGGACCACAGATAAAGAAGATCCTGGAGTGCAATGAATTCCCCAAGAAGCTCACTAGTAAGGAGAAAGTGGCTTGGAACAGCTTTGTCACAGTGGTTCGGGGCTTCCTGGGCAATCACAAGGCCGAAAACTATGTGGAGCTGGTTGAGACTCTGGTGAAGAACTATGGCACAATGGGCCATAGGATGTCCCTCAAAGTCCATATCCTTGTTGCTCATCTTAATAAATTCAAGGAGAACATGGGAGCGTACTCGGAGGAGCAAGGCGAGCGCTTCCACCAGGATATACTGGACTTTGAACGCCGCTACCAAGGACAGTATAACGAGAACATGATGGGAGACTACATTTGGGGGCTGATTCGTGCAAGTGGTTTACAGTATAATCGTAAATCCCGAAAAACTACTCACTTCTAAATCTTTTGTAGTCATTTTTGTATTACTTTAGTATAAATACATGTTAATTTGGATTCATATGTTATTTTTTTCTGACTTTATGTGAACGAAAAGACCGTTTTCTCATTGGAAATAGGTAAATTTCAAAATATCACTGTCCTGGTCACAAAAGCAAAGTTTGTGAGGAATAATAGCCATTTTCTATACTTTTGAGGCATAAGCAATTAGGAAATAACACTTACTACCCAGGAACAAAAATTGTGCTACATAGTGTTATCAATGTGTTCCAGCTTAGGTCAACGACTATCTTACAAAAACAGTCTCCGAAGATCTTAGGAATCGCCCATAATGAAATTCGACTAATGACTGAAGACAACTACATTTCCTAACAATGGGTTTCTACTACAGATGTTGCTGAAGCAATCTAAAAGATAATATAAACAACCATCCAACCCATGTTCATATTAATTGGTATTTGTTTTAAAGCCTTACTGTTTCAGTTTGTTATTCTAATAGTGCTCTATCATTATTACTTGATGGATTCATACGAAACAAACTATTTCAGTAAACAAACCACATCCAAATTCATTTGTATCAAACATATTAAATATTATTTTTCAAGTGCTGTGCAAATTATCCCATAATCATGTCATTCCATGTATAAGCAAAATAAATACATATTACCTGCTGTACACTTATATATGCTATTCCTGGTCTCAAATTTGCAGTTTTGAAAATAAGCATGTTATATATATGTTTCCTATCCTCCTTCTCACCGTACCACTAGGATTGATTACTTACTGTAATTTAATTGGGCAGATTTATGTATATATACTTCGTTTCCATTTGAAAAAAAGAAGCTGATCAGGACTGATGAAAGATCTGTTATCCTGCTATAACTTCGACTATCAGCAGGATATAATGATAGAATTGGTATATTTTAGTGTTCATTTTCAGATATCATTTTAAAATAGATTCAACTAAACATCACTTTTTCGTACTGAAGAAGAAGCAGGCTGGTGGTCCTAATTCTTGCACTATAGGAAAAAAAGTGCACTGATTATAAATCTAATTTCTAATAAAAGTAAAAAAAAAAAAAATGGATCTAGCAGTTTCACCATTAACAGAGTAGAGGGTCCAGACATTTAACAGTGGTCTATCTTTGTAATATTGTACAACTACGATTCAAAATAAGACATGCAAGGTGTGTATTGTTGTAAAATTACTGCACAGTTAGGTGGTGGCCTTGTGCCTTACAACACACACAGCGGTGCGTAATTTAAAAAATGAAAAATGCTCTGTTAGAAAACAAAAGTGAAGTGATCAGAAAGAGCGATCCAAGCAATACATTGTTATCGAACGTTGTCCACAGCACATCAGTTCTGTTCACCCAAGCACTCCCCATAATGCAAATATACAAATTGGGGTGCATTATGGACATTTTCATTTTCTAAAACTGCACAAAACAGGTATTTTCATTTCATATGTGAGTCAAGGGATCAAAGGAGCCCGTACTAAGATTGATTGACTATCTGTGGTATATCAGTAAAAATGTCTATGCTCCAGGTGACAGGAAAATGTGCTTCTAAATCACTCGATGCAGTTCAATGACATTGATTGATACTTAGTTTTTTATATGAGGAGAATGCATCACATTCATTCGTATTAACAAGATATTAGCATCATGTTAAGATACTTCAGTTTCATTTAATGCCTGTCATCAAAAAAGATGTTAAAGTGACAGAGACAGAATGATTCTTGGTGATAAATCTACCTCCCGACCTGTGAGGGCGCTGTGTAAAGGGAACAGAGTGACCTGGACTGGATGGCCAGAAAATTAATTCCCAGGGTTGGGCAGAAGACGGCCATCTAGAAAGGGGGCGGAGCTACGGTACACTAAATCATCAACCCAAAAGGGAAACGATATGGCAGCCGCGGATTGGAGGAGCAGTTGCAATCGTTAACCAAGGGGGCATGATTGACGGTATAAAAGGAGGCGTAGCGAGGTGGTGTGTTCCTTTGTTATGGTTAATGACCATACCATGCTCTTGCCCTCCTCCTCAGCCAAGAACCTAGGAGTAATCCTGGACCCCTGCCTCTCCTACAACCAGCACATCTCCACCCTTGCATGCACCTGCCGTTTCTTCCTGAACAACATACAAAGACTCTGACCCTTCCTCACCAACTACTCCACGTAACTCTTCGTCCAGGCCCTGGTACTCTCCCCCCTAGACAACTGCAATGCCCTCTTGGCCGGCTTCCATGTGTCCGTCACCAGTCCACTCCAAGTCACCCAGAACTCCACTGTTCGTCTGCTGTTCTCTCTGCCTCGCTTCTCCCACGCTACTCCACTGCTCCGCTCACTCCACTGCCTCCCAATCACCGTTTGCATCCAGTTCAAGACTCTTGTACTCGCCTACCGATGCTTTGACCAGACTCCACCCAACTACCTCCAGACCCTCATCTCTCCCTACACCCCCATCCGACCTCTCTGCTCCGCCTACTTCCTCTACGCTCCCCTGCCTCCACAGCCCGCTCCTTCTCCACCTTCGCCCCACAGTGGTGGAACAACCTTCCTACAGATGTCAGTACTGCTCAGTTCCTGACCACTTTCCGGTACCTCCTCAAGACACACCTTTTGTCATTGTTGTTTTTCTTCAGAAACTAAAACAAAAGAACACCTTCCCTTCTTATAAAAAGCAATGATTACATAACAACACAGACTGACAATTGCTCTTTTTAGGAGGTGTCCTTTGTCTATCGTTTAACATTTTATTAACAATTACATTTATATGGTGCCCTTGTATACAATACATTTCAAACCACTCTAAAGAGCAAGTACCTCGCCAAGTAATATGCATTAGGTAAACACAGTTGCCATGGACTCAGGAGTCATCTTGTAAATAAAAGGTGAAATCATCTTTTTTTTAAATTTCAGTGCTAGTTACTATAATGGTGTTTTTGGCTTTGTGTTCTCAGCCTAGTACTCAATTACTTATTGTCTTGACCAAGGACATTTCTACTGTATCTTGACAGATACACAGTAAAATGTATTAATACTATACAATCTTATTAAGAATGAAAATTTTATATTGTATTTTAGGGGTGTGCCCAAGTCCGAGCACAAATGAGTACTCATAACGAGTATGGCCATTTGTTTCCAAGTATGAGGAAGACATGAGTAATTAGTTTTATTAAAATATATATTTTTTAACTATTGTATAGCCTATTTGATATGTGTTACACACACAGTGTATTTAAATCAACGTGGGTTTTATTTTGCAGGGAGATCATTCAGATCACTCATCATAGAAATGTTTTCCTCATAGCTCTCAGTCTCACATCAGGTGACACAGGGTGAAACATCATTAAAGAAAATAGTGGGTTATTGCAAAGATGCAGCTCTCCTTTCTTGTAACGGTAAAGTAAACAGTTCTGTATTTTTACATTTCTGTTTTGGGGGGAGGGGGCTAGCAGTAAATTGTGTAAGTTTCAAACTGAAATCTTATTCAGGGATATATTTCCATTTGGTAATACAAATACTATTAACTAAAAGGCTCAAAACTGCAGATTGTGCTTGTCCCCTGTTAGTAGCTGCCAGTCTGTTTTTTATTCAACAGTTTCCTTCAGTTTTCTTGACAGTTTTTGTAGGATTCGATATTCGGTTTGGTATTTGGCCAAATCTTTTGAGATGAATTTGGTATTTGGCTGAATCCCAAAAACTTGGATTCGGTGCATCCCTAATCTGTATATGTAAAAAAAAATGCATTGAATCAGATCCTGGCTCCAATAGGCAATGACGACTGTTGTCAAAACTATTAAAAGATATTAGTGTCCTCCAACAAAGATTTTGTGAAGGATTGTTATGCCAGAAAGCTCTCCCCCATGGAAATATTTTGGTGATATGCTTAATGGCATGTTGACTTTTAAATATTTCATAAACCAAATATATGTATCCACTCATGTGCCAAATAAAGAGTTGCTTGATATGAATAAAACATTGATTTAGGAAACATTCAAAGTAATATTGATAATTATTGGCTCAAATCAATATTTAGTTTGTAGGTTCAATCAAATGATTTAATGAGGTTTGGCAGATTCAAGAAATGGATTTAAAGCAGCAATTATATTTATAAACAAGGGTGAGCAGTATAGTGCATATTTTTCTATTTTACTTTATCTGTTTTTTTATCTGTTTTTTAAAATACTAAAAGTAGTTAAATCAGTCAAATGAAAAATGTTCCACTCTGAAATCTTTTTCAATGTCTAGTGACTTCTAGTCAAAATGTTGGCCAGTGAATTTATTTAGTTTCTTTTAGTATTTTGTTTTACAGTTCTGGGTGATTTAAAAAAAAAAAAAAAAAAAAGTTAACCAAATATAAATGATGCTATTGGATGCAATGGGTTTGCAAGAACCAGTGAATGCTGACAGTCTAAATCTGTAAGCAGAAAGGTACAGCAATGTAATTTATGTGGGTGTTGGTCTGGCCCTATCCACATGGGTCTAGTAAATGCCTCTTCCCCTAAAAAATACTGCTGTTGCATTGTGGTAAAACAGCAGCAGAGTGCAGTCAGACTAACTGCAGTTTAGTTGCAGGACAGGTAAATAGCAAGTTTACTACTTCTATGAGGTTATTGGTAAATACATTACACACACATTAACTACCATTGTTTTCGTGTTTTATTTATTTATTTATTTGATCAGTGCAGTTTTGGTGTTGGTCATTTTAATGAAGCTCGGGATTTTGTGTGGAGCGGGTTCGTTTAAAGTTACCAGATGTGAACTTGTCCCCTGTTGCCTTTTAAATTCAGCAGATTGTTACCAAGTCTTTTCAACAGTCTCTACCAAAGGCACTATACTACAGTACTCTCACTGGTTGAAAATAACAAGTTACACGATTTAAGTACATACAATGAGACAGCTGAAATGCACAGGTACCAGAGGGAAATGAAAAGAGATGGCCACTCCTGTAGGAAAAGCTAACTCCTTCTCAGAGCCCCATACTGCACACAGAATTTTACAAGCAATAGAAATTCATAGCATAACATGAAAAATTGTTACAATACCAGCCGTTAATGCTTTATGTTAGTAATAGAGAAGTTATGCTAAGCCTACTTGAAGGCTCGAACAGCATATGATAACAGGCGTTACTTACCATGTGTGTTTTGTCTTGGTCTGTTTCATTACCTTTACTCTAAGTTTAGCCCCATTAGATTATATATGACAAGTAAAATCTGTTTGCCATTACTTTTTGTTACAATTTTTAATCTGTATAATTTATGATATATAGGACACCTATGATATACAATGGTGTTACAGAGGCTTCCACTGAGAGCATAGCCCATCAACCTACGGCCAAACTTATCCGGTTGAAGTAAAAGATGATAACTGCACCTAACAATAATTTTTATTAAAAAGTACAACATTAAAACAGCAAAGACAAAAGCAGGTGTCTGGAAAGAGCTATAACTAGAGAACACACATAATGTACTTGGGGACTACTATAAAATTCTTGACTTTCGAATCTACTTTCTAACATATTTCTATTATGCTATATTTACCCTGTGGCAGTGCTGCTGCTGTAAGTAGTATGTGTGTGGGACTGTAAGGTTGGCAGGGATGGGGTTAAATCTATCCCTGCCAGCAATCACAGACGTGGCCATTCCCCAGTTTGGTAATTGGTGCTAATTGGAGAGTGGCAACAAGTAGAAAAGGAGCTAGAAAGCCTTTGTTTGTTGGGGGAGGAGTTTGGGGGTGAGTGTTTGTTTGTGCTGTAATTTGTTTATTGTTGTGTATCTGTAGTCAAATCTAGTGCCCAGCTTACAAATGATTTATTGTTTCCGTTGAACATTTTATTTTGGCCCTCATGCTGTGTTTATTTTGTTCCTGTTTTTGTTTGGTTAATAAATGTACGCACTGGCGCTTAAATGGCAGCTTCCTGTCTCTGGGTCTCTTTCCTGCCGGTAGTCTGCCTGGACCATGATGCTACCTGTTGCTACCTACATTACAAGTACTTTGCAAAATGTTCTACTCAGTGTTTTAGCAGTGTGAACAAATATGTCTGAACTTTTTTATGTCGTATAGTGCATATAATGGTTGAGATATACATTTTATGCTTGTGCTTTTATATACTGAATGTCATGCCTGCAGTAAACTACTGTATTTGGTATGCCACATTTTATGCCTGTGATATATTCTATTGAATGCTTGTGATGTGCTGAACAATGTTTCAATAACTGTGACATGCAAAATTTTAGGCCTGCAGTTCACTGTTTTCAGCTAGAGGGCTAATTTTATATTAATGAATAGGTTTTCTTTATCTAAGACGAGTTATCAGTCTGTCGAGATAGCTAGTCTAAGCCTCTAAAAGCCTATGAAGTTATTTTCTTAACTTATGTAAGTTTTTAGGTTTTTTTTTTTTAGTGTTTGGATTGTTGATTTTGTTTTCAATTATATTAATCACTTGTGTTTCGTTGGGTAGAATTAAGTAGTAGTTTGCACTGATTTGTCACTGCTAAGCATCCTAAACAATCTGGTAATTTGTTTCATCTGTCTGATTTACTGTACCAGTTAATCAGTTTAAAAAGGCTTGCATTGCAGCTAGCGAATGGATTGCTTGCATAATCGAATGCTGCTGTCCTGTGTGTTTTTAAGGGAGCCAGTTAACATGTTGCCTAGAATGACTAGTGACTGTTTGAATCTGTGCACTGGGACTTTTGTAAACACGCCAAACTCAGTTCACGGCCTACCATTCTTGTTGGCAAGAAACTTGTAAATAATAAGAGACAAAGTGATGTTGCAGATTAACCTTATCCTGTATTTTATGATGTTTTAAACTAGCAGCACTTTCTGTTTTTAGCAAGATTGGGAGGGTTTTATTTTATCTGTGTACTTGTTTTAACATTTTTAGAGTGTCTAGTATCGATTCTGGCTATATTTACAATGTTGTATACTCGTGTCCCCATATCCCTTATAGGTATTGTATTTGATATTACATTGTTTTATTCTGTTTTTGTTGTTTTATTTTAATACACAAAGCTCCCGTTATTACAGCTTCTGGGTCTCCACGTAACAAATTGTAAACTACATTGACTGACAGTGCTTTGTATATTTATCTCATTGTTTTGTTATTTGATAAATAATTTTAATTGCCTACTCTTGTGTCCTGTCCCCTGTATGCATGCTGTTGCCACACCCATTCCAGTGCCCAAAACAAAGAACCTGGGCAGGTGAGTTATTGCCCCTGTACTAGTGGAGCTCCTACCTGGCGTAGTCGGACTATTCTTTTCTTTATATTTGATCTTCATGCCGACGTGTTATACAAGCTCTTTCAATGCTTGTTTCTGTGGCTGCAGTGCACAGGGAGGGGGTTGACATCTTGTATTTTACCCTTCTTTTATTTTTTTTACCATGGCTCAGACCCAATCACAGCCTAACTGTCCAGGAAATGCATTCCCATTAAACAAACTCAGCTCATTCCCACTGCTCTCGGTCCATCTGCTCGTGTATCTGGTAGCTCCATTATATTTCAGAAACTTCAAAATAATGTTTTGTGAAAATTGCAATTTTGAAAACTTAAAGCTGTAGTGTCCCACAATGATGTTAAATAGGAATCATGGATAACTGTGTTCTAACCTGGTCCTCAATTGTTACTGAATATGTACAGGAATGTTAAGATATTAATGTAAGCAGTACATTATATCCTGCATGCAAACACATGCTGTGAAGTTAAATAATCTATTATAAAATATCAATAATGCATCCATGAGTATGTTATAAACAGCACCAGCCAGTTAGATGTTATTGTAATGGACTGCTTTTTCTTGTCAAAACCTTAAAAAAAAATAATTTAAAAGGTGTCTTATTGTAGCTGAAGCAAAATAAAAACATCAATAAAGACATTATCTCCTTTTTTCATAGTGTTTTTCTATATTGATAACATTTTACTACCAGTACACAAGTGTCTGATGTTAAGGATCTGATCTGAGTTCTCTGTGTTATGTTTGAGGGCTAGCTGGTGGAAAAGATGACATTTCTGGGGTCAAGATTTCAGTAATCAAATTAAGTTGAAAGTAATTAGAGCCTTGACAATATTTACATAATTGTTTTCTAAGTGTCTAGCTATACTGGCATTCAAAAATTGTATGTCAATATAATTTGTGGCAAAATGAGAAAGTAATGAAGAAATCATTACATCTGTATGCATGCTTATATAGTTAAAGAAAAGGACTTGTAAATGGCTCACTTACTGACTCACTGTGTGACCCTGAACAAGTCACTTAACCTCCTTGTGGTCTGTCTTTCAAGTAAGATGTTGTTGTAAGTGATGCATAGTTCACACACCCTATCTGTAAGTTGCCTTAGATAAATGCTTCTGCTAAATAAACAAATACTACTACTACTACTACTAATATTCCACAGTTATTTAAAACGTAAATGTTCAACTCATGAATGTATAAACATAAACTATGAATATAAGATAGATTCTTATATAGGTATTATTATTTTGAATAGGAATACTTGTTTATGCAAACAAGTTATTGAAGACTTCTATTACAAATGTGCTTATATATTTGCATACACAAGACCTTTTCTTGGCCTATTAATACTCCAAATAGTATTATTTGTATGTAAACAAAGAATAATAACAGAATATTAATTATATTTTCATGTAAACTGTTTTTTTTTTAAATATAATAAATATGCAAGTATTTAGAAAAGGTTTGCTATATAAATACACTGAAGGACACTGTTTATGCTCTGATAAAAAAAAAAAAAAAAAAAAACATTTCCTTCAAGAAAACTAATAATTGTCCACGCAGTATGATAAATGAATTAAAAAAGAAAAGAAAAGAAAGGTAATTTAAATGTACGCAGAAAATAAAGAAAATATTTTTTCAGCCGATCGGTCTTGTAAAAGGACATTTACAAGATAAAGAATTTCCTGAGTAAAGATTCCACGCATTGTAAATACGGTTGAGCTAGAGGGATATAATCCCTGATATATGCCCTTAGAATCTCTGTAACCACATCACAAAACCAAATCAAACAAGATCACTCCATCAGCTATTAACAAAATGCTATTTTAAAGTAACACCCTTTTTAATAAGATTTCAACTGAGGAATGGCTAAATCAGAACATCCCGGAAAATGCAAGCATCTCTGAGATGTCTACAGTCACTGTCAAACTGAATCTGTTTCTTCATCAAGCTCTTCCGAAGGTCACACTGCTTCTGCTGTCCAAGTACTAGGCAACTTTCCCAGAAGCATTTTCTATTAACTACTTGATGTCTGGAATTATTCAACTCAGTTACCAAGGAAAATACTTCATTATTATTATTACAATTTCACAATCTTTGTCCTCAGTTTATTTTTACAGAATCATTTTTAATAACCGCACTAAAAATAATAACAAACCTTTTTTTCACAATATTTTGTTCTCTTTTCAAAAAATGTTTTTTTTGCACACATTTTATAGAGAAGATTGTTGTTATGGAATACTATATTTATTGAACTTTCATTTTAGCGTGCTTATGCGGCAGGATACGTGTAAAAAAAGGACAACCTAAAAAAATTCAATGAAGGACACAGTGTTTATGTGCTGATGAAAAAAAAAAATTCCTTCAAGAAAACGAATAATTGTCCACACAGTATGATAAATTAATTAAAAAAAGAAAAGAAAGGTAATTAAAATGTACACAGAAAATAAAGAAAATATTTTTTCAGCCGATCGGTCTTGTAAAACAATCAACACAAATGATAGTTAATTGTGCTGTAACATTGTATATAAGCAATAAGACCCTCCACACTGGGCATTACCAGGCATTATACGACCGTTTGGTTGTAATAGTGACATCGACTTCGTCTCGGGCCCCATTAACCAAACAGTTGTATAATGCCTGGAAATGTGCCTGGTCTTATTGCTTATATATATATATATATATATATATATATATATATATATATATATATATATATATATATATATATATATATATATATATATAGTTTGCTTAGAACGAAGACAGTTTATGAAATACTAGATTATAGAAGGTCTTCCACACACTACCAGGTATGCTTAAATAACAAATACGTCATGGGGTTGTTTATTTTTGAAAACAAACTCAAAATAAACAAACAAAACCTAACCCATTTCTTGGGTCCTAAAAACTAAACACTTATTTTTCCCTCCCAAACCTAAAACTGTGGCAGGCTAATGCTTCTGCTTAACCTGAAACAAACTATCCATTCAGTTTTAAAGTCCTTTGTTACCTCAACGTTTGGTCTCTTCTCTTGGTTCTCCCCTCCCCCATGGTTCTTCCATGTGCATATTTTATTTAAGTCCCACAAGTCCCCTTCATTACCCAATCAATTAAACCATTAACTCATTTTGTAAGGCCTTTAGCAATGTGACTGCTGGTTCCACCAGTTCCTTCACCAAGATGGAGTCCTAATGCTGCCAAATTTGTGTTGTGAGTGTATAGAGGTGTACATATATATAATATATATATATATATATATATATATATATATATATATATATATATATATATATATATATATATATGTGTGTGTGTGTGTATATATATATATATATATATATATATATATATATATATATATATATATATATATATATATATATATATACACACACACACACACACACACACACACACACACACACACACACACACACACAGTGCATTTTGTTGTGTCAGTGCCTCAGAGTTTCATGCATTTGAATGAGGATTTTTTTCTACTTATCGACACACCATACTCCACAATGTTAAAGGGAAAAAAGTTTTTATTGAGAAAAAAATTCTAAATGAAAAATACAAAACTGAAAGATCATAATTTGATAAGTCTCCAACCCCCTGAGTTAATACTTGGTGGAAGGACATTTGGCAGCAATTACAGCTGTGAGTCTGTTGGGATAGGTCTCTACCAACTTTGCACACCTAGATTTGGTAATATTTGACCATTCTTTTATACAAAACTGTTCAAGCTCTTTCAAGTTCATTGGGGAGCGTTAATGGACAGCAATCTTCAAGTCATGCCACAAATTTTCAATTGGATTTATGTCGGAGCTCTGACTAGGCCACTCAAGGACATTTACCTTTTTGTTCCTTAGCCACTCTAGTGTAGCTTTGGCTGTGTACTTTGGGTCGTTGTCATGCTGAAAGGTGAACTTCCGTCCCAGTTTCAGCTTTCTTGCAGAGGGCGACAGGTTTTCCTCAAGGACTTCCCTGTACTTTGCTCCATTCATTTTCTCTTTTATCCTGACAAGTGCTCCAGTCCCTGCCGATGAGAAACATTCCCCTAACATATTGCTGCCACCACCATGCTTCACAGTAGGGATGGTGTTCTTTGGGTGATGCGCTGTGTTGGGTTTGCGCCAAACATAATGCTTTGCATTTAGGCCAAAAAGTTCAATTTTAGTTTTTTCAGATCACAAAACTTTTTGCCACTTAACTACAGTATCTCCTGAGTGTTTTTTGCATACTTTAAAAGGGATTCAAGGTGGGCTTTCTTGAGTAATGGCTTCCTTCTTGCCACCCTACCATACAGGCCAGATTTGTGGAGTTCTTGGGATATTGTTGTCACATGCACACTTTGACCAGTCTTGGCCATAAAGGCCTGTAGCTCTTACAAAGTTGCCATTGGCCTCTTTACCCTCTCTGATCAGTCTCCTTCTTGCTCGGTCATCCAGTTTGGAGGGGCAGCCTGATCTAGACAGGGTCTTGGTGGTGCCATACACCTTCTACTACTTCATAATCGTTTTGACTGTACTCCAAGGGATATTCAAGGCATTTGTTATTTTTTTTATACCCATCCCCTGATCTGTGCCTTTTAACAACTTTGTCCCGGAGTTCTTTTGAAACCGCCTTGGTGCTTATGGTTGAGTCTTTGCTTTGAAATGCACTACCCAGCAGAGGGAACCTACAGGAACTGCTGAATTTATCCTGAAGTCATGTGAATCACTACAATTTGACACAGATGGAGGCCACTTGGTGTGTGATTTTGAAGGCAACTGGTTACATCTGAGTTAATTTAGGATTGCTATTACAAAGGAGGTGGACAGTTATCCAACCAAGTTATTTCAGTTTTTATTTTTAATTAATTTTCTACAAATTTCTAGAATCTTTTTTTTCACTTGGAAGTTGTGGGGTAGAATGTGTAGATAAAAAACCAAAAAACAATTTCAATGCATTTTAATTCTAGGCTATAAGGCAAAAAAAGTAAACATTTTGAAAGGGGGTGTAGACTTTCTATAGGCACTAAACATTATATATATATATATATATATATATATATATATATATATATATATATATATATATATATATATATATATACTATTGTAGTTTACTATTACACACAACTTTTGTAGTGACTTGAAAACATCACCCATCCATCACTATGTTGGTCATGATACAACCAGTACAACTATCAGCAACTGGAACTTGATTATTTATTTTGATTTATTTATTTATTATTTAATAAAAATTAGATTCTTTTGACTGGTGTTGTTCTTTTCAGAAAAGTTTAGAAAATCATGGCAACTGGACGTGACCTGTAAACGACTGTTTCTTTGTGTCTGAAATGTAAACAGTCCTTTGAATTAATACAGTATTACTTTATTCCGGAAGTAAAAGTCTTTCGTTTCAAAGTGACGTTTGTTTAAATAAACAATCTTGGAGACAATTTGTTAGAACCGGTAATTAGTTTATATATATATATATATATATATATATATATATATATATATATATATATATATATATGAGCCAAACTGAGCTGCAAGATACCAAGCATTAGGAAATCAAAGGTCATTGCAGTAAGCTATTCAATTCCGAAGTCCTTTATTTGTATTTAACGCACAAAACAAACAGGTAGGTGAACACCACAGTAGCAATGACAACCATGTTTCTGTTTACTGAAGACTTTTTCACTTTGTTAAGCCACACAGCAACTAACAGTATATTGGGGGCTTAACCAAATTTGAATGGTAATGACCAAACTTTTCCCAAGTAAACAGAACTTTGGAATGCAATTAACAAAGCCAGAACATTAGTGGTCAGAGCAAAGGACATTTGGGAAAACTATCCATCACTGGAAACATGGCTGCGTATCAAAACTTTTATGAGTAATAACAGAAGGGTTAAGCTTTCAGTTTCAACCAAGGCATGGGATTATTGAAGGAAAATCATAGCAAACATCCTTCATAATAGATATAACCCTTCCTTGAACAATGGATTTTAACTTTACAAACCAATTAATAATGCATTATATGCAATCATATACCGTGGCATCTCCATGAAGCACCCCCTATTTAGCACTTCAGATGGCTCTAGAAAGTATGCAAGCTAGCTGTGGACTGCTGCTGTTTGTAATGTGATGGAAGCAGACGGAGTACAAGCCTTTGCTATTAGTTTGCTATTGTCTTGCTGTCACCAATCCAAAGTAATATAGATTTGTTAGTTTGGCACTGTCCTTCCAGGATACTGTTTGTCATGCTGTGGTGTTGGTCTGCTACATATTATTGAATATTGATAAAGTGCTTAAAACACCATCCCTTTACCTCTAACACTTTTTTTTCTAAAGGATACACGCTTTGGTATTGCATGACACAGATTGTACTAGTTGAAGGTCATTGGTTGGATTTTTAAGAAATGATGGTTCCCTTGAGTAATGGTATGACAGATTAAGAAATATGTAAAAACCCATTATTACAGCACCACCATACTTTGTAGAAGAAGAACTGGAGGAAGAATACATGTGATAAACCTTAATACAGCAAAACATCAGTCTGATAATAAAAAGGCTATTTTTCAACCATGACTGACCTTTTTTTTGACAAGTAGGGGTGAGATCACTTGTGAGAAGGGAATTATGGGTTATCAAAATTCTCTTGAGAAATTAAAAATGAAATCAGAGTGACGAGTCTGGTATTCATTCGCTAGGTAAATAACACACACACAGAGCTCTCTTTTGCCCAGAATAGCACTCAGACGTGATTCCAGATCACTCACTCTGGGTGGGCCATGTTCTTGTTTTTGGGGGTTGGGGAGCAGGCAGACAGGCAGCCAAGAAGGCCCCCAAGCAACTTTGCGAAAGTGATTTATATGTCCATTTGAAAAGTTAGTAGCTGAAGCTGTGATGAAAACAAAGGTACATACACTAGTACAAGTGATGTACCACTGTTAGAGTCTGTGATTTGTATTGAAAGCCAGTGATTTGTGATGAAAACTATTATTTTTCAACTTTTATAAATCATAGACTACATTACAATGAAAACAGAGGTATTATGTTATGACTGTAGAACTATTATTCCTGGAAATAATCCCTTGACCCCGTTTTCTATTTTGACAAGGGTTTACAAAAAACTAAGTGCTGCACCAGTGGGTGCTATTTATGGCAATTAAGGAGTACTATGCTAATATTTTGGATACCACGGATCATAACAACGTACCAATAATTAAACGAGTATTAACACGACTTTGTAAGATTTTAGAATGAAATTACAGAAACGTTCCAATTTTACTTACCGAACTGTGGCCATCAGAGTTTACAGCAGAGGTACCTGGAGCATTCTACTGGTCATCTCTGCTTTTTTATATCTCAAAGGATGGTTAAATGTAATTACACCTACCCCTCATTATATCGCCCCTCACTATACTGCGGATTTGGATATATCGCAGTCCTGGAGTTGGCTCCCCACTTGTTGAAGCTGTTTTTATTTTAGCCAACAAGGTGTTCACATGTGACAGCAATGACTAACAAAAGTTACAAAGCAGTGACTTCAGCTCCCTAGGATTGGATTCTTTCAATGCAGCGGGTTTGTGCATTTGAGTAATGAGAGGAAGACTTGTGAAATTAATTGGAGACAGAAGTTGATGAGAAGCAATTAAACTCTCCGCTGTACGAATTAAAACAGCTGCTTTTTATGCGAAAAATGAGAAAAAGCAGGTTGCGTAGAGGATTTATACTGAACCCTGACGCCCCCGATAAAACAAGGGAGTGGTTGTACAGTATTTGTTAGCCTATTTGTTTTTCTATGTGTCTCTCGCTATATCGCGGCCCTCGATATAGAGCGGATTTATATTGGACCCCGACACCTGCGATATATTGAGTGGGTGATGTATTTATTAATTATTTCTGTTAAGATTCACTCATAGCACAATATAGATTAATTTATGTGCTGTGGTAAAGTTTAATTTTCCCTTGCTTTATTTGTTGTGAAGTTGTGCGAAAAGCATTTCTTAACATGTAACTACAGGAGATAATGAAGTTTATATCTGTCTCAGTAAGATGATAATTCTTCAATTTGTCCCTTGAATTTGACACATTTTGACCAATAGAATTATGTTAATTGTACCAAATTGGCACTGCCCTACCAGGCATTCCAAGCTTGGAATGCACATGTCCAAAATCTAGCATGTATAGTACGATGATAGTACGATGACATCAGAAATCTAAAAAAAGAACATTTCATTCCTGGTGCCACAAGTTGTTGTAAGTGTAGCCTTAAAAAGTGTGCATTATATTATTTATTTTTAGACAAAATAAAACAAACTTTAAAAATCTCACTGTCATTGTGCAACTCAAATACCTGACCGTGATTCACACAAACAATACTTGATCAACATGTATTGAAATAACGCCACTGAATCCCAGCACAGCTGTGTAAATAGTTGCACAGTTCACTCACTCGGGGTTGTGTGATTGTGAAAGGAGAACAGGTGTGGAGTGGAGATTAAAATAATAAATACTTAAAAGATAACAAATGCTCGTCCACCATTTGTTTTGTCCGTCTGTTCGTTTGGCCATTGCGGCGTTTATTTTGAATGTTTTGTTTAAACTTTTTATTTTACAATAAACCAGTGCCAATAAGCGCACTCACCATTTCACTCGCAGGGCTGTGTGTGTTTCTTCCAGGTCTGATGTCACTTTTTAGGCCAGCTTGTCACAATAACATACAAACTACAATAGATAGGTGGATAGACAGAAATTATTACATTTTTATCTTTAACGTTCTATTAGAGAAATAATGTATTGTGTTAATATTTACATACATTTTTAATGTATAATACATAAAGCGGGATACAATTAAGAATAAGGTCCCCGAGGGGCTCATCCCTTTAAAGCGCCGCTGCTGGGAGCACAGGATGAGTCACACAGCTTGGATGGCGCTAGTTCGCATCCGGGCTGTGCAGAGGTTGAATTTTGGGGATGAGAAACCGGCAGGGATTGCTTCTCCTCACCGTGCAACAACGAACCACACTGGCTCTCTGCGGTGAGGAGAAAAAACATAATTGTACATTCCAAATTGGGAGAAAATAAATAAAAAATAATAATTGGTCAAAAAAGGAATAAGGATACATTGTGTTGTATTGAGTTATATATAATTTGTGACAACCCTTCAATTTTTTTTATATATATATATATATATATATATATATATATATATATATATATATATATATATATATATATAAAATACAGAGATTTAGAAACTAAAATATAGATATTATGGCAGTAAGTACCATAAAGAGGTGAAGGAAACAAAACATGCTTCTATCTCACTGCCATAGCGCCTATCATGAAGGGATTACAATACATTACTTGGAGTTATAGTGAAGCATCCCATGGAAAAAGGAGACCCTGGTGGTACTGGAGAAGCCCTTAAGAGTTTGGCTGACAAAACCGTTGCCCAAGGAACAGATATACAGATGACAGTGATGGAGCAACTCTCACAGCATTGTTCAGTTGAGCTTTTCAGGGTAACTGAAAAAGATATCGATGGGAGTACTGAACTAGTACCCCCATCCCTTAAAACAAAACCAGGAAGTTTCACCAGATAAGAGAGTTGTTTTCAATCTATAAAAGGACACTGATATAATACATTTTGTTTAATTCAATTTAGAGCAGGTTTAACTTAAAACAAACTGGTTGAATATGGCTGTGTTCTGTTTTCTGGGTATTGTCACACAAGTATGGAAATATGAATATAATTTTAAATTTTTAAATTAATTCACATTGTTTGTTTGTGTCCTATCATCTCATTAATCTATTTTGTGGATTTTTCAGGTGGTAGGTGAACATTGTAAAGTGGATGCAATGAGCCAAGCTGGAGAAAACAGATTCTTCATTCCTAGCTTCAAATTCACTAGGGCTGGTTTTTCAAAATTTGTAATCTGGATAAAAGTGATCCCGATTTTGTAATCTATATTTTGTGATCGAGAAAATGTCACTGCTGGATTACATTTTTCCCATTTTACAAATAATTACAATTACAAGTAATTATATATATATATATATATATATATATATATTTTTTTTTAATTTGATCACAAAATATAGGATTACAAAATCCAGATCACTGTTATCCAGACTACAAATTTTGAAAAACTGGCCCCTGGAGACAAAATATGGTACTACAGGCAGGATATAAAGAATATTATTCCAGAGCCTTTACCTGGGTTTATTCATTTTTCTACTTTTAACTTTTACTGTTGCGTGTTATCACTTGAATCTAATATCATTGAACAATTCAATTATTATTGTTTACTGAGTTAATCAAATATGTTCAACTCATTACCATAATGCACCATCTCATTCTCTGTAACATAAATATTATTACTGTAACAGGCTGTTGTTGTTAAAGTAGGTGAAAGTGTTAAGGAAAATCAATACTACCAATGATTTCCTCTACATCAACATATACACACACATGCACACACACGCACACACACGCACACACACACACACACACACACATATATATATATATATATATATATATATATATATATATATATATATATATATATATATATATATATATATATATATTAATTAATGTGCTTAATTAAACAAGTAAATAAAACAAAAGATGACATCTAAAAGATCTTTTGTGTTAAGGTAATGAGATTACATTCTTTGAAAAAGTACAGATTTGTTCAGAAATACTTGAATAGTTATTGATATTTTTAACAAATAACTTGATAAAGATAATTGCATCACAAAATTGCCATCAAAGTACCAATTTCCATGCTTATTTTGTTATGTTAATGAGATATTTTTTGGGTTGATTAGCTGAAGGCAATTAGAAAATGTTCTCATTATTTATTTCCTTTAAAACAACAACATTCACATACATATTGAGAGAAAAAAAAATTAATTTGTCATAGTTTATCTGGTCAGTGCCAGATATCTGAATAAAGTCATATTACTGAACTGTCCGTGTCTCGATTGTTGTTGAAAGATGCTGTGTCTAAGCTCCAGTCGAGCTGACAGGCTGATTAGGCAATTGAGTCAGGATTGATTGTTTTCATCGGTGCACAGTATTGATTGGTTGGTTTTGGTGGATAATAAAACAAATCTGGTCCAATTGTGTCTTTGTTTAGAATTTGCTGTCTGTGACAGAGAAAGAAGGAATCCAAATTGCAAATCTCCCTCCCGACCAGAAAGGGTGCTGTGTAAGTTTGGTGGTATGCTTTCCCATAGATGGGATGACTTGATGATAGGTGGCAACCGGAAGTCAGCCATTTTGGAGGAAGTGCGAATCTATGAGTTTGCTAAACACATCCGTTGTGATCAGCTGCTGGGCAGGCAGCGATTGGATAGACTGTGGAGTCAGGCTGATCACAGGAAGGAGTTTGCCAGTACAAAGGGGAAGCAGCTATTTCAGTACAGCGCTGGAGTTGCTAATGCGCTGGAGTGCTGTGTTTTGTTTTTGTTTGTGTTTGCAGAGGAAGAGTAAATGGGAGCTGCAGCCATGGGCCAGTACACTCCTCTGAGCACGACCCTCACAACACAACACAGACCAGCACCACCAACCCGGGTTTTGAAGAGCAAAGTTTTGTGCACTTGGATTATAACGTGTGTTTTTTTATATTCTGTTCGGACTAAACCCGCCATGTACCTCCGATACCATCACTGGTAGAGGGATGGCTTTATGATTTATATTTAAATAAATGCAGTTGTTTTTGACTACCAAGTGCTGTCTGGACATTTTTTGTATCACCCACACCACTCATTGTCCAAAAGATGTAAACTGAGCTTTCAATACAGTAAGTCAGATTGAAAAAGCCAGCACATGCGTGGATTGATTTTAAGTTTGATTCACAGTTGATGCTGTTTTTATTTATCTTTACCTTGCATATAATTATTCCAAACATCTTTATCAATATGTGTATTCAACAGAAGTAGTAGTGTGAGGAAGCTACTATTTACTGCACTTTTCAGCAAATGCTGTCCTTGTAAATACATTCCTAATTAACTGAAAACCATAATGCAACTTCCTTTATAGGAAGAAACACAGTCTGCACATCTGCAATGTTATGACACCTCCCCCGCAACAGACTGATTGGCAACCTTTCAGTTTATAATCACCCATCAAGCAACTGGCTAACCAGCAACATATACAGTCGCCTGTTTCCCATTCCATGGTCAGAGCACTGTTATGGCAACTAACATTTACTTTTCTGATTGATAGACATTTAGTTTACAAGTGCACAGCAGGACAGAGATTGGCTTTTTGATATAAATGCAGATTAATGTCCTTATCTGTGTGATACGTGATCATTTATACATTATGGACAACATGGAGAAAAAGTTTGTTTGGATGTTTCCAGAGCGCTACTAAAAGAATTGTCTCCTTGAAATAAAATTTTTTTCTATCCCCTTCAAGTGTTGCATCTGTGACATTGTATTTAGTCAGAGCAATATTTCTCTTGATCCACCTGAAGGAAGAGCAGTGTTTTAAAACAGTGCCATGCTGCAAAAATGGTACCCTTTCGGGCAGGTAGCACCTCCTCCTTGTCTTGGAGTGGGCAGCCCTGCCTCACAATGCTTTCCAAATTTTCACATTTATTATTCCAACAACGGTCTAATTCTATTAAGTAAAAAAAAAAAAAAAAAAAAAAAAAAAATCAAAATATATATATATACCGAGCATTAAAATAAACTTATTACTATCTGTGACAGAGATCGAATGATTCTTGGTGTTAGATCTCCCTCCCGACCTGTGAGGGCACTATGTAAAAAGAACAGAGTACCCTTAACTAAATGGCATAACAATTAGCTTAGGGAAGGTGGAAGGTAGTCATTAAGGAAGGGGACTTAGCTACGGTACCCAAGCTCAATGACTCGGATGGGAGACGGCGTGGCTCTGAGTGTTTTTTAAGTCTTTCTTGTCACACTGTTTGTCTTCATTGCCTGTTTCAAGATTACTAAATACGATCCGGAGCTGCAGCAGCTGGCCAGCATCAAACCCGGACACCAGCACTTCACATTTCACTAGGAACTGATTTTCACCACGAGCACTTAAATCATGCACTAAGGAACTATGTCTGTGTTTTGTGTTTTGTGAGGGTGAAAAAGAACAGGACTTTTGATTACGAGTCAAGCCCGGGGATTACAAATAAATGATACATGTCGCTGTATCACTTTACAACAGTATTATTTACAGGTGTTTTGCCATCAGGCTCTGGACATTGTGATCATTTTCAATAAAACACCCTTGCACCTGTTAATAATTGTCCATGCGATTTGTATCTGCACTACACTCACCCGTATCTACTCACCATTTTGCCACACACACACTTTGATCACATTTAATTTTGAAAAAAAAAAAAAAAAGGTGTATAAATGATGGACATTAACAAAATGTATTTGGTTTCTTTTTAATCACTTGATCATTCATCCTTGACCATGACACACTTGAGTGACTATGACTGAAGCATATACACTTAATCACTTAATTAGTGAGACAGTTGATTGGACACTGGATATGGAGTGATTTCAATGGTTTAGTTGCAAGCTTTAATAAAAGCAATAACGAAAATCACAGAAAAAAAACAATATGCCACGTCTGTCAAGAGCAGCACCTTCATGCAGTGTGCATGTTGGAGGCTATACCAGGGCAGCGTACTGTGGCTCGCCGTCTTGGGTGCTCAACAGCCAGCAATTAAAGCAATGTCAGAAGTGAAACACGAGCAAAGATTTCTGGGCTTTTAAAAGGCTAAGAATGCCAAGACATACTTTGGTTTACTGTGCTGTGAAGCTGTATTTTGACCCTGTGAAGCCTTAGCTAAAGGCCTTCAGAGTGTTAATGCAAGTGCACTTGAAGCACTGGAATGTGTATATTTGTTAAGAGAACAGATAAATAAACCCTGGGATGATTCCACAGTTAAAGAGATAGTCAACAAAATAAATGACTGTGCTGCCAAGAACAATCTGAAGATACCACAGCGTAAAAGGGTCAAAACACCAGCTCGCTTATGCCAAATCACTGAAGCAGAAGACATGGTGTCTGAAACAAACTAAATGCTATGGAAACGGGAATTTTTGAAGTCGTGGATCTGGTAAATTCTGAACTACAATGAATTTTCAACCAGGATGGAATGAAAACTGCAGCACACATGGAGCGAATTCTTATTGATGCAGCACAGGGAAAGATAAACCATTCAGATTTGGAGGCAAACTCTCAATTTCACCTTCCACAACAGTTTGATAAATCCAAACTTCACATGCACTTAACAATGCTGGATAATCTCACCAAAGAAAAATCATTCAACACTGTTCAAGCGATTGCTGGATTTTTCATAACTACAGCCACAAACAAGGGGACAATAAAAGGCCACTCTAAAATGTGCAGTTTTGTCACACAACACAATGCCACAGATGTCTCAAGTTTTGATGGAGCGTGCAATTGGCATGCTGACTGCAGGAATGTCCACCAGAGCTGTTGCAGAGAATTGAATGTTCATTTCTCTACCATAAGTTGCCTCCAACATCGTTTTAGAGAATTTGGCAGTATGTCCAACTGGCCTCACAACCGCAGACCACGTGTAACCATGGCAGCCCAGGACCTCCACGTCCAGCTTCTTCACCTGTGGGATCGTCTGAGACCAGCCACTCAGACAGCTGATGAAACTGTGGGTTTGCACAACCAAAGAATTTCTGCACAAACTGTCAGAAACTGTCTCAGGGAAGCTGATCTGCTTGCTCGTCGTCCTCACCAGGGTCTTGACCTGACTGCAGTTTGGCGTCGTAACCAACTTTAGTGGGCAAATGCTCACCTTCAATGGCCACTGGCACCCTGGAGAAGTGGGCTCTTCACGGATGAATCCTAGTTTCAACTGTACTGGGCAGATGGCAGACAGTGTGTATGGCGTCGTGTGGGCGAGCGGATTGCTGATGTCAACTTTGTGACCAAAGTGCCCCATGGTGGTGGTGGGGTTATGGTATGGGCAGGCACAAGCTACGGACAATGAACACAATTGCATTTTATCGATGGCAATTTGAATGGACATGCCGTGACGAGATCCTGAGGCCCATTGTCGTGCCATTCATCCGTCGCCATCACCTCATGTTTCAGCATGATAATGCACGGCCCCATGTCGCAAGGATCTGTACACAATTCCTGGAAGCTAAAAATGTCCCAGTTCTTCCATGGCCTGCATACTCACCAGACATGTTACCCATTGAGGATGTTTGGGATGCTCTGGATCGACGTGTACGACAGCGTGTTCCAGTTCCCGCCAATATCCAGCAACTTCGCACAGTCATTGAAGAAGAGTGGGACAACATTCCACAGGCCACAATCAACAGCCTGATCAACTCTATGCGAAGGACATGGATAAGGAGAGAAAGGATCGATGTTGTAAATCTCCTTCCCGAATAGAAAGGGCGCTGTGTAAAGACGGTGTTATGCTGCCTCCTAGATGGATCGCCTTGACGGTAGATAGAAACTGGAAGGTGACCATATTAGGGGGAGCGCGTAGTTGCACGTACCCGGAATGACTCCATTGCAATCAGCTGTGGGATGGCCCTCTATTTGAAAAACCATGGCGACGGTTCGATTGCAGGGAGGAGGTTGTGGGTACAAAGGGGAAGCAGCGACGTCAATACGCCGCTTTACACTGAGAAAGGTAAACAAGCGGCTGGAGTCTGTGTTGTGTTTTTTGTATTACATTTGTGTCTGTTCTGTGTTCTCAGAGGAGGATTGAGCACCGCGTAGCTGTTGCCGAAAACCAGAAATCACTCAAGCACTGGCCTGCACAGACACCACTTCATTTCACCAGACTTTCCCAGAGTCAAGCATGCACACTTGGACCGATTGGATTAGGACTGGCATTATTATTATTATTATTATTATTATTATTATTATTATTATTATTATTATTATTTCTGGGTCTGCAAGCCCGCCTTGTACCCTCCGATACCATTGCTGGTAAAAGGGTGGATTAGTTCTTTATTTTTTTGTAAATAATTTTTTTTGGGAAACGTACTGTGTGGACAGTCACTTTTATTGCACTGCACCCATTGCACCTGACGACATAAGGATTTTATAAACAATGCATTGTAATCAACAATTTAATTTATTAGCTTTGTTTTGCACTTTAGTAACCAATAGGATGCATCCCTCATATACTGTATACATGGCTACTGGATGACTTTCAGCACCCCCACTACAAAAATAGTTCTAATACCACTGACCTGAAATAAGCACTGGGTTGGAAACAGATGATGAACCCAGTGAGAGGAATGGGAATGTGTGGGAAAAGACACAATTAGCCCAAATGGACCGGAACTTGCAAAATGCTTTTAACCAGGTTGTCAGTACAGAGCGGGATTATTGGCAGGACAGGGACAATCATAGCGTACCACACTTTATCATTAAAAATAGTTTGCTATACTGAGTAATTAAAATGGATGAGGGAGAATGGGTGGAGCATTAGTTCTGAAGTCATTTTGAGAAGTAGTGTTACATTTAGCTCATAGTCATATGTTAGTGGTCATTTGGGGGTACATAAAACTAGAGATAAAATCATGCACAGGTTTTACTGACCGGCTATTTATAAAGATGTGGAGCAGTTCTGTGTAAGTGCAGCAAATGTCAACTAGTGTCAGTCCCAAAACCTAAGCAGGCTCCTCTAATTCCATTGACAATAATTGAAACACTGTTTGAAAGAATAGCCATGGATTTAGTAGGATCAATTGAAAAATCAACATCAGGTTTCCAATATATCCTGGTTGTGTTAGATTATGCCACTTGATATCCAGAGGCTGTTCCCTTAGGGAAAGCTAATGCTAAAAATATAGCCCAACCATTAGACGCTGAAAAGGCTTTCATGGATTTAAAAACAGCAATATGTTCAGACCTGGTACTACTAAGTCCAGATTTTAACAACCTTTTTATTGTGTAGGCCAATGCATCGGATGTGGGTTTGAGGGCAGTATTGTCTCAAATGCGAGAATCGGAAAAGCACCCAATTTTATATATAAGCAGGAAGTTGCTCCACAGGGAAAAACATTATGCCACAATTGAAAAAGAGTGTCTGGCTGTGAAATGGGCGATAGAAGCCCTAAGGTGTTGCCTGTGGGGAAGAATGTTTACTCTGGTCACAGATTACGCCCCCGTACAATAGTTGCACCGTCAAAAAGACAGAAATGCCCCACAGGATCGTACAAAGGGGGAGGGTATGTGATGAAGTGTACTCTCTTAACAGGAATGGGTGGCTTTAGGACCCTGGGGTTAGGATAGGTGCACTCCATCTTGGTGAAACTGAAGGTACCAGGAGGCCATGTTGGTGAAGGCCTCCTCAATTGAACATTTGCCCATTGTAATGGATAAATGCCGATCAGTTGTGGTTGATCAGGGGGGTGAGAGAGAGAGAGACTTCTGACTTTTAAAAGTCCTTTATTCTATGTACTAATTAAATAATTACGAATAATGAAACATCCGAATACAAAAAATCCAGGTTTATATTTGTGCTGAGTGTTGGTTTATATTCATGCTGAGTGCAGGTTTATATTTGTGCTGAGTGTGGGATTATATTCATGCTGAGTGTGGATTTACATTCGTGCCGAGTGTGGGTTTATATTCGTGCCGAGTGTGGGTTTATATTCGTGCCGAGTGTGGGTTTATATTCGTGCCGAGTGTGGGTTTATATTCGTGCCGAGTGTGGGTTTATATTCGTGCTGAGTGTGGGTTTATATTCATGCTGAGTGTGGGTTTATATTCGTGCTGAGAGTCCTGATCTTCACCTTGTCCTTTTTCCATCTCCTCTATCAGGACCCCTCTGAGCCCGGGGAAGACTGACACCAACAAGCATCCTCGCCAGCCCAGTCTGCCACCAAGTTCAGCAGCACTGAACCAATGAGAACTCCTAGGAGACATCAAATGGGCCAGTGCCGATCACCCCCAAAAAACTCTATGAAATTCTTTTGGATTTGATTAATCAGGTCCCGGAGAGGGTCCAGGCACATGAGCCTGTGCCAAAGCATGGAGGCAGTCATTACAAGATTACAAGAACCCTCCACCTAAAGGACAACTTATACAGGTTTCAGTCCCCAAAACGAAACCTAATATTTTTATCCCAGTTCTTTCCCACCTCAATGTCTGTGGCAAAACAGGAGGGCCACCTTCCTGACAGTTACCTGACAAGAATGTGTCACATTTTGCCCAGTTTATTTTTGCTGATGAAGCCCCTTGGAATGTCCCAAGGCTCTTCTGAAACAACTGGACATCCTGGTTATTGCAGACAAACACATTAACGTCATCAGCATAGGCGGACACCTTTACTGCCAGAGCAGGGGCAGAACAAGGCACCGCCTACCCCAACAGCAGAGCCAGCAGAGGCTCAATGGAGAGGGAATACAGAATGCCAAACAGGCAGCAGCCCTGCCTGATGCACCTGCACACCGGGAAGGACCGACTCTGCCTCCCATTAATTTTAAAAATACTAAAAACATTACTGTACAAAATTTTTACATAGTTAATGAACCTGGGGCTGAATCCAAAGGCCTTCAGGGTTGTAAACAGGTAATGGTGGTCGACCCGATCAAAAGCCTTCTCCTTATCTAAGGAGACCAGTCCCACATTAAAATCATCCATGTGAGTACATGTTAAAAAATCTCTCATTAAAAATACATTTTCAATATTGATCGTCCTGGCACACAGTAGGTCTGGTCCGTTTATTCTTTAATAAATACTTAGCTCAGCCTTTACGACTCAGCTTCACCCCATATTCACTGTGTGTTTCTGTTCTGAATCTGACGTCACCAATACAGCCATCCTTTATAATACAGCCGTCTTTTATTGTTCACCTCCGTGAACTCAGAATTTTCACCGCTGTTGGCCAAATTATTCTTTTCAGCAGCCGTGTGAACAGACTCGGCTCTCGGCTCGTTGGTTTCTCCCAACAAATTTCTCATTTGGTGCTCCTGAGCACCACACTTGAAGCAATGCATTGTATCTGAACTTGCAAAAACAAGCAGTGGCTTCCTTCAACATTAAAAGTCCAGGCTACCTCAATGTTTAACAAAATATAATGTCTTCTAAATGACAAAACGTGTTTAAGTGTGGAATCTTTGCAAACTAAAGTTAACGGTTTTATGGAAAACAGTAATTTGCCATATCTATTTATAATTCCCTTACCAGCGCTTCATTACTCAGGAAAGAAGGCATTTATCATAGACCCCCTCAAAACAAACCCTTCCTGGACTAATTTGTCTGCATCCCAAATATTTGTCTTTAAAGAATATTACTAATCTTTATTCATTCACCTTGCTAACAGCGAGCAGACAATCTTCTACCGACACCTCACTGTCCGAAACACACGCTTGGGCTCGGCTCACCCCTGGTCAGCACAACCCCCCCCCCCCAAAACTACACAAAACAATTGAAACAAACTCCTTGCTCCTAACCCACAACTCCTCACAGGCACCTCCCGCAATCCTCTATGATAGAGAGAGAGAGAGAGAGAGAGAGAGAGAGAGAGAGAGAGAGAGAGAAACTGTTTGATTGATTACTTGTAAACGGACTATCCGTCTGGTTATAGTTAAGACTTTGATAAATGCTTAGTTAGAGCTCCTAGGAAGAGTTAGACTTTTGTTTTCTTTATTTTGTTTATAAATAAATAAAACAGGCATTGTGCTGTTTTTACTTCTGGCATTTGTTGTAGTACTTTATTTTTCACAAGAAGACGGTGCTGGTGAGGGCTGCCACTTTGATGTGCCACAAGTGTAATCCCGTATTTTAAACATAAGTTTTGGACAAACAGTTTGACTTAATTAAATGTAAAACAATGTTTTGTTCATGATTCCCCTTGAGACAAAATCGTAAAGCTGAGTAAGGACTGGTTTGTATCTAAATTGTGTTTACCAAGCCTCTTCGATTTGTTGTTGCTATTTTCTTTTTTCTTCTTTACCAATGGTATCACAACTGATGTTCTGCATCCTGTGTCTAGTGAGATATGTTTGTACCCAGTTTTAATTCAGGGAAAACTGAAGCATGGCATGCATTTTGTCTCCCCCAGGGTTACGTAGGCAATGGCTGAGGTGGGATTACAAACCAGCTTGATGCAAAGAGGCCATACTTCCTCACAATTGATTATTTTACAGAGCAACCATAATCACTAAACACTAGGGAGTTATTACTATTTCTGCTGGGTAAAAGAGTCAGACATGGTGCAGAAATAAATACAAGCACAGCATTGCTAATAATAGCCAATTACCAAAAAGTTCTACATTTGTAAAACACTATTTACCAAACCTGTGACTTTATTAATTCAAGAAATGCTGTTTTCAAATCTGTGATATCATCCTTACATCAGGTTCCCAAGCAACGAGACGGACAAATTATTTTGTTAACTTACTAAAAGCGAGATAAAAATGCAGGGGGAGAGAAATCTTTCTTGAATTTAACTTCATGTACTGAATAACCCATTTTTTTAGAATGTAACATGCACTTTGTGTATTGTGCACACCCAGTGCATGACCAAGCATTCATTTAACACCTCTTGTGCAACGCTTGCTCCTTGTAATACAAGCTTCTCTGGTATGCTTAAAGCAGAGGTGTAAAGCAAAGAATAATAGTAGGATAACTCATATTTTAAACTATGTATAAAGGCCTGGTCACAGAAGCAACTTTTGTTGACGTGCACAAGACAGAACCTTTTGTTGCCCACATATTTCCTTATAAATACTTTGGTCACACGATTGACAAGGCTGCTGTCAACAAGGTACCAACATTCTGGAAACAAAATAATGTAAACCAATCATTATTCTTTTTTTTTTTTTTTTTTTTGTCACGCTTATAAAACTTACAAAGAAAGTCTGCTGCCACTGCTGTAATACTGGCTTAAACATTGCATCAAAGTTTGCTTTCATATTCAGTATACTGTGATTGAGTTACTGACACAGTATACTGAAGCGTCTTTTGAATTAATACCAATGCGACACAATGTGTAATTGGCCTACCAATGGCACCTTCCTTTATATCACTTTTGAAATAGTCTTGTGTCTGGATGCCATTTTTTTTTTTTTTTTTTATTTAAGCAACTGATCTTATTTTTAAATCATGTGTCCACATCACCTTATTTTTTCCTTGTGAAACTACTATCCCATATGATTGGCTAGTATTGTATTTGATGCTGTTGTATCATCAGCAAAACAGAACAGTGTCCTAAACTGTGAAACACGTTGCTGGCTTGTCAGATGTTGCCAGTGTGTTGACCAGCATGGTCACACAAGGCAATACGCTTGTTACCAGGCTTTAATAGTAATAACAGTAGGACTAGGGCACACAAATGGAGATTAGCTAAGGGGCATTCAGAACAGAAAATAGGAGGCTCTTTTTTACACAGAGAATTGTGAAGGTCTGGAACCAACTCCCCAGTAATGTTGTTGAAGCTGACACCCTGGGATCCTTCAATAAGCTGCTTGATGAGATTCTGGGATCAATAAGCTACTAACAATCAAACGAGCAAGATGGGTGGAATGGCCTCCTCTCGTTTGTAAATGTTCTTTTGTATAGGAGTAAAAAAAGAAAAAAAATTAAGAGAGCAACCCTTTAATGTAAATATGCCAAAATCAGGGATGACTTCTCAGAAACAAGGGAAATGAACTGGTATGCCAGCGCACTGACCCACTCATCATTGTTACTGATATAGAATCCCTGCTTGTTAAATAATGATGCAGTGCGGCGAGATGATGGTTTTCTGACTGCAGGAAGAACAATCTTAATAAGTGAGTCAGTATGAGCCAGCCTTGACATTCAAAGAGCTTTTAAACAATGTCACACAGCTCACAAAGGCTGGCTAACAGGAAGGGAGATGAAAAGATCAAGAAAGCTTTGAATAATGTTGGAACACCTTGGTGGATTTATTGAACAGTAAATATATGTCGATACCTGAGGGAAATAGGTGAAAAGGGGAAAAAAATAACAAAATATTAAAAGCACCCAATTATTTTCAAGAAGACAATATTTTGTATTACTAAACTATATTGGATTACTAAATTATAGCAACCAAAATATGAACTGTGCTCAGGGTGGTTTACTGTTGTTTTCTATTACGGTATCCTAAATAAGAAATAAAGACATACATAAATGCTTTACAAAGAATGTGTAAGTTGTCTCAAGATTTTTTTTTGATAGGGTAGCTGCCTGGTGACTTTACAAAGTCTAACCCTTATAAGTCAGCCTAACTGTTCTAATGTTAAATACATATGTAAGCCCTCAATAAAAAAAATATGTTATTCAAATTTAACCTTAAGTAATCTTCTCATCCAATCTGGCTCAGTGTAGAGCAGTCACTAACCTACGGTAGATGGTATCTAAAGTTAATAGGGCTTTTGAATCTTGAAACTCACTGTAATTGCAGCTTAATTTCAAAAAGCATACAGCATCCTAAAACACATTTATAAAAAGACATTAACATTTGGAATGCATAAGACTCTTTTTGGGTCCATTCAAGAATAATATATTTACATTACTCACAAGAAAACATTTTTAAAAGGTAGGTAGATGTTAAGAATGGTTATCCAAACATGTTTCACATCTCTAAAAGCCATATAGTCCTTGCTGATTTAATTACTATGAAGTTATGTAAGGCAGCACAGTGCATTGATATAAATGGGAATATATATATGGCTAGACATTGGAAATTGAATAAAATAAGAAGTTAGATACCAATCTGTTATGACTTGAGAAATTATTGGGAAGATGTGTGTGTGTGTGTGTGTGTGTGTGTGTGTGTGTGTGTATGTTAGATTTAAGATGGGTGTTTGGTTTCGCAGTAATTCAACAACTTCAAAATACGTTATCAATAGATGACATGCTGGGGTTATGAACCCATCTACATAAACAAAAAGCCAAAGATGTCCTTGTGTAGTCATCTTTGATAAGATCTAATCAGCACATCTTTAAATGAGGCATCATCGTTTACATTTTTATTTAAAATCATCAGTTTTTTTTTCAATTGTGGTTTTCAGAAAATCCTCTAAGGTGCTTCCCAGACAGCCATGTTGTATAGGTCAAATAATCCCAGACCTAGTGTGGCAACCATTATATCAAGCATCAGTCAGATAGATTGCTGTTTGGACTGCTCCTCTGGAAACATTTCCTTTTTCATAGCCCATCTTGCATTGGTTGTTTCTTTTCTTCTGTCTGCCTCTAGCTATTTTTGCTTGTGTTACTGTGTGTCCCTTTAGCAACCGTATGCTTATTGGACTGCCACAAGTGGGTTTTGGTTAATGAATACATACACAAAGAGACTATATTATGACATTGGTACTGAGCCACCAGCTGTGAGATACTACCACTGCTGTAGTACCTATGTAAAAAGTGACTAACAAATCAATCAGTACCATTCATTTATGCAACACTGTTCTTTTGAAGAGCTAACAAAGATAATCATTTACCAGAGCTTGGAGACCTATTGTGCAATTTGTTTGCTTTGTGGAATAACCATTGGTGCTTTGGTTGAACAGGGTAAGGAAGCCACACCAATGGATGTTGGGTAGAGGGCAATACAATGCAGAACACTTACATGATTTCAGAATGCAAACTATTACAGCATATAGAGAAAAGCAAATATGCAGAGACACGGTGTGGTGGGGTACACCCTGCCCCTGTGCGTATTCTGTTTGTTTGTTATTTGTGTTGTGTTATTATTTAAATGTACAGTCGGCACCGCTTAATCAGGATACTGATAATTGGGATTTCTGCTTAAATGGATTACATCCCTGGCAGATGGTTCTTTCCAATGCTATTTATGTTGTTTAATTGGGACGCCACTTTATTTAATTGGGATACAGTACTTTCAAATGATGAACAGAGACCGCTTTTCAGAGCAAGGTCACATAGCACAGTGCAGTGATTCCACTGTGGCTTGCGTGAATTGGGTAAACCACGTTGTACTCTTGAAGGAGGAGACTCATCTGGTTTTTCAGGCTGCTGTTGCACAGAAAGTTGGCGGGTAAACATCGCAGGTGCCTAGCCTTTTTCATTTCATATAGAAGTAAAAAACAGTGATCAGTTTTGTTTAAGAATAAAACAATGACTCGTTTTAAATTATGCATTTAACATTTAATCATTCTTTTTCTTTTCATTAAGAAACAAAAAAGTGTGACTGAGGTCGTCCCAACTGCCTCTTGTTTAATTGGACAGCTGCTTATTCTGGATATTTTTTTCTTCTCCAGAGGCATCCTTATAAAGCTGCACCGACTGTATTTGTGGACTGGTGTTTTAGTCTGCAGGGGAAGGTTACTGCCTTCCCTGCCAAATCACTTCACGTGCAGAATGTGCCTGCGCCCGATTGAATTATTTTGTTTTGTTTAAACCTTTTATTTGTATTTAATAAATATGCACATCAACACTTCATACCCGTAGTACTGAGGCTGTCTATTTCCTAGTCTGACATCACCACCAAGCCACCTGTGTGACACACGGATACAAATTCAGTTTGTGTGGTATTTAACTTGGGAGGTGTTAATCAACAATTTGCTTTAATCTGTGTCTTTGGTATTTCTAACAAAGCAGACTGAAATCTATTTAAACCTAAAAACTTCTGGCTTCACCTTGTGTCAAGTCCCAAATTGACTGAAAAGAACAGCAAACTCCCACTTTCTGTGTTACTAATGCTTGGATTATATAGATACATATTGCAAGCTATTGCAGAGCCTTTGCTTTCACCTAAAAATCAAATAGTACTTTATTCTGCATGCATTCCCATAAATGTGTAGCTTGTCACATAATCTAGCTATTTTTGGTTGTGAGAAAAAAAATATATATTCAAAATGTATATTGCTTTATGTCATTTAAGTTAAAGAAATCTGTTTTTGCATCTCATGAAAATGTTTTCTTGTGTTTTTGATATGAAAAATGTATAATTCTAGGAGTTATTGTGAACAGTTATCTTTATCGTACTTGTGGGTTCATGCAATGAATGATAAATGACTTGCTCCCAGGCTTTTAAACATTAGAAGGACACAAAAAACACATTACTTTAACTCCCCTGAATTTCCATGTATTTACACAGTGATGCCATAATACAGCTTCAGTGAACTGGCATTAGATTGAAAGACCTCATGCATAATAATACAATTCCACACAGTCTAAAGTCCCCCTTAGCATTTTATGTTACAATTACAATTGTTGCTTTTGAAAGTGGGGGGGGGGGGGGGGGGGGGGGGGGGGGGGGGGGGATACAATATTTTTGGAACATTGCATCACATATGACTAGACTATAACTAATGCAGAGCATCTTTGAAAAATAATAAAAACATACATATTTCAACAGCACCATAGTCTAATTGGGGAGCACGCTTACATAGTACATTAATCATTACTTTGGTATGGTTGTACTATTGGCTTAGGACTTTCCAATAACAATGCAGACTAACTAAATAGCAATGTTAGAGGTGTTTATTACCAAAGTACAGAAGGTGGACCACAAACAATATGTTTACAGTTGGGTGATTTATGGGAGAATATCCACTGTGAACAAGGACTTGTTTACCCTTCAGCACTGCAGTCCGAAGCATTGTAATTACACTGTGGTTTTGCGACACTAATTAGTGCGCTGTTTGTCAATGCAGCAATTACTATGGAAACAGCATGTCAAACAAGGAAGAATCGTAGCAGGTGTTCGCTATATAAAAAAGTGAATCCTTATTTTTATTTCTTTGTGTTGTATTGTAGTGATCTATTCTCCCACAAATCATTTACATAGTCAAAAACACTGACAAGCCACTGACCGCAGTGGTAATCAAATCACATTTAGCCTTTACATTTGAACTAGTCGTCTGAAAACCTGAGTGGATCACATATGTTCCAATGTCTTAATCTGAGCATGGAAGCCTTATACATTAACTTAATCTACCAGTGATTCATAAGAGCTTGTGAACCCTGTCACAAGCCTGTCAATTTTTTCCCTGAATGTAATAAACGTCATACGTCAATGAACAAGAGCAGGAATGATCAGGAGATACATAAGGATTATGAAGAGGGAATGTAGATAATACTGTATGAATGAGATGAACATCTGAAAGAAGGTACAATTTATAAACACAAGAAAAATATTATTTTAGCTAATAAATTATTAGAACCATGTTGTTGCTTTTATAAAGGAGAAAGCTCTAATTACAATTCAGCAGACTTGTAGTCGAGTCCTCAAACCTCGAGTCCGAGTCTACATCTGAGTGTCCAGTCATCGGGGTCAGAGTCCATCCGAGTCACTATCATTCGAATCCAAGTCCGAGTCACGAGTCCTTGACTTTGAATCTCGAGTCAGAGCCCGAACAGAGTTGAAACAAACTCAAATCAATTTTCATTCAACTAGTAGTAGTGGTAGTAGTGGGGGAACAGTTTAACAAATGGACATTGTCTGATATCCCTCAGGAAAAATGCAGAGAGAATAAAACAAAATTAAATAAAGAAATGATTTAGATTTATTTTTTCTAGTTAGATTATTCTATTTGCATGCCTTTTTCAACTTGTCTGTCACTATCTTCTTTTCTTTTGCAATTGGAATACTGTTTCAGTTCAGTGTGCCTGCAGGTTATAGATAAGCTTCAAGTTCAAGTCTGGGGACGTTGTTTTTCACTTTGATAGAAGCTGTGATCTGGACTAGAGTGGTATGTGTACCAAAACTTGACCTGTGTAATGTCAGAAAGTGGTACGATGTCAGATTGCAAGTGGTGCGCAATCTGGAAACTAAACTAGAAACAGACAATCAATTTCTCTAAAAATAAAAAAAAAACAATTCAGGAGAAGTCCATCACAAAGTTGCACAAGTAAAAAAAAAATGTACAAGACCCAGTGTATTGCATATGATAAATATTCAAGAACATAAGAAAGTTTACAAACTAGAGGAAGCCATTTGGTCCATCTTGTTCATTTGGTTGTTAGTAGCTTATTGATCCCAGAATCTCATCAAGCAGCTTCTTGAAGGATCCCAGGGTGTCAGCTTCAACAACATTACTGGGGAGTTGATTCCAGATCCTCACGATTCTCTGTGTAAAAAAGTGCCTAGAATTTTGAATGCTTGAATTAGGTCGCCGCGTGGTCTTCTTTGTTCAAGACTGAATAGATTTGCATACTAATTTCATAATGGTGGAAAAATGTGATAAATTACATTGAAAAAAGAAGTAAAACACGAACACAGCATAATGTACCACATTGGGTGCTTCCCTGCTTTCTTAGCAGTTGTTTGAAAAAGTACCACTTTTTAATGCGTACCTGAAAATAAAACTACACCGGTAAGAAATTAAAGGTACTTTATCCTCTCACTATAGCATCTACTTTGACTTCTATTCTGGTAAAATCTGCCAATCTGATTTAGACATTGCCAGGACTTTGTGTGTGTGTGTGTGTGTGTGTGTGTGTGTGTCTCTCTCTCTCTCTCTCTCTCTCTCTCTCTCTCTCTCTCTCTCTCTCTCTCTCTCTATATATATATATATATATATAATACACACACATACACACACTGTGTTCTTAAATAGTACATTTAGTATTATTTGTATTTGTTTCACTTTCACTGCATTTACACTTATATTTCTTAAGTCTGTAATAAAATGATGCATTTATGAGATTGTGCTTCAGTTCATTTGATTTCATATAATATATTTTTATCTTTTCCCTTTCACACAAAAACATTTTATATTTATGTATTTCCCCTTTGTGTAGGTTCATAGTAGAATTCAAAAATGAAGTTTTTCTAGGTTTTCATTTTGGTAAATTAAGTGGTATTAAGTTATTGTGTCTTTTTTTTTCTATCCTTTCGTCATATCAGTCTGATATATCTACCTGATTATGGCAGGCAATTGTCGATATGCGACTGTAGTGCCTACTTTTACACTGAGTTTGCCAGGTGAATTAATTGACGTTGCTTGTAAACAGTCAGTATATTTACATGACAAAGCGTCAAAAAGCCACTTTTCTGTGTTTACATGATTAACGATAGAAAAAATCTAATTAGAATTCAACTGTATACATGGATTGAAGTTTTTGGAAAATGCAGGTTATTTTCGCATGCAAAGTACTGTTGTAGACTATATGATTTGAACAGACCAGACATTTCTGCAAAAAAGAGTCCAATAACTCAAGTGCTTTATTGAAGTGTCAGGTCTTCAATTCAAAGGTTACTGTACTGTACCTCTATTCAGATTCCCCACAATGTGCAATCAGCCTTTAAAACAGCTCATCCTGATCTATATTACCAGTTTCTTTTGCAGACATTATTTCAAATTATCAAGTCATTTTGCCCATGAAAATTAGATTGAGAGGATTACAGATGTTTGGGAACTTGCATGTCTGGGAACAGCTTCAACAGTACTAACACCAGGTCCTGTTTTCTCTATTATACACAGTATATATATACACTGAGTGTACAATACATTAGGAACACCTTCCTAATATTGAGTTGCACCCCCTTTTCCCCTTAGAACAACCTTAATTCGTAGGGTCATGGACTACAAGGTGTCGAAAGCGTTCCACAGGGATGCTGGCCCATGTTGACTCCAATGCTTCCCACAGTTGTGTCAAGTTGGCTGGTAGTGGATCTCTACTCTGAATAGCTCGTTCCATCTCATCCCACAGATGCTCAATTGGCTTGAGATCTGGTGACTGGGCAGGCTGCTGCAGTAATCTGAATTCACTGTCATGTTCATGGAACCATTCCTGGAAATACTAGCATTGTGGCATGGTGCATTATCGTGCTGAAAAAATCTAAAAATAGTAGATGGATACACTGCTGCCATGAAGGGACGCACCTGATTGGCAATGATGTTCAGATATCCTGTGGCATTCAAACATTGCTCCACTTTTATCAAGGGGCCCAATGTGTGCCATGAAAACACATCCCACACCACCACCACCAGCTTGCAATGTTGACACCAGGCACGATGGATGCATGTACTCATGTGGTTTACTCTGTACCCTAGTCCTCCCATCAGCGTGAAACAGCAGGAACCGGGATTCATCAGACCAGGCAATGTTTTTCCAATCCTCCAGTGTCCAGTGTTTTTGTTCCTTAGCCCAATGCAACAGCAGTTTCTTGTGTTTTGCTGAAAGAAGTGGAACTCTGTTAGGTCGTCAGCTGCCATACCCCATTCGAGTTGTGCATTCTTTTATGGGTCTTTCGGCACCAATGTTGTACTGGACTGTCCGTTGTCTAACTGTAGCCTGTCTGTTGCTCTGCACAATTCATGTCAGCCTCCTTTGGCCTCTTTCATCAGTGAGTTGTTTTCGACCACTGTCCTGCTATTGCCTGGATGTCGTTTGGGTGGTGGACCATCCTTGATACACATGGGAAACTGTTAAACGTGAAAAACCCAGCAGCGTTGCAGTTCTTGACACACTCAAACCGGCGCGTCTGGTACCTACTACCATACCCTGTTCAAAGGCACTTAAACCTTTTGTCTTGCCTATTTACACTCTGAATGGCACACATACACAATCCATGTCTCAATTGTGTCAAGGCTTAAAAATCCTTCTTTAACCTGTTTCCCCTTCGTCTACACTGATTGAAGTGGATTTAACAGCTTACATCAATAAGGGATCATAGCTTTCACCTTGATTCACCTCGTCAGTCTATTTCATGGAAAGAGCAGGTGTTCCTAATGTTTTGTACACTCAGTATATATATATATATATATATATATATATATATATATATATATATATATATATATGTGTGTGTGATTGCATGCTTTTCCATACTCAATATACATGTTAGACAAATGTCTACTTGTGAATAATTATTCCAGTAGCTATATAATTTATTTTACTGTACTCTGAATAAATTAAACAGCTGTTTGTACCACATGACTGTCCCTTAGCACATGTATGTGTGGCAGGGAGATCTGTAATAATGAATGTTCTGCAGAGCTTATCCATGACCTCTCAGGTCACTCTGACTTTGGTCTGTATTTTCAAACCCTTGGTACCTATACTTAAATCTTATCAGTTAGTTGAAAGTGAGATAAATAGCCACCATCAAGGTCATTAACTTGAATTCATTAAGTACCATCCACAAGCATCCTATTGGTATATTTAATACTTACACACAAAAAGGAAATGTACACCTCATCGGCATCACTGAAATATATTAATTTAAATTAGTAAAGGATCTTCAAACTCTCAAAGTCGATCTATCTTTGAAATCCATTCAAACATCTTTACAAGCAACAAAAAAGGGATGTGGTCTGTAGAAAAATACAAAATAAGCGCTATAGAATTGCGCTAACTTGATATACAAATTGTAGGGGGAATGGGGGTTATTCTCATTATGCTAAGTACCATATCAAGAGAAATAAATTACAATAGTAATTACTAATAGAATAAATAAAACCATGACCACAAAGTGAAAATAAACACAACAGCCAGTAGGTTGAATTATTTAAAATGATTACACTGACTTAAATTTTATCAAGTCAAAGAGTCAATAAATTAATGTAAAAAAATGAAAATGGATAATTAAAATAGACACAGAGTTTAGACACTTTTCAAAGATCAGTCCAGTCCCCTTACATTGAATGCATATCTGCATCTGTAGATTTATTAACAAGGGCAAGGAACAGAACCTGCTTTTGGCTGCCTGGTTTGCACACCCAGGGAACCAGTTTATTAGTTAGCATGAAATGTTAAATTGATAAGATTGGTATACAGTAACATATAGTAAAACAATGGAATTCCAGCAAATGGAACTGTCATGACAATGCCCTAGATTTTACCTAGCCCACTACTGCACATAGGATATTTTTATATAGACATTAACTTGGCTCCTTTGCTGTCTTTACTGTATTGATTTTAAAAATCAACACTGTTCCCCAGTCTAATTTCACTGCATACACCTGATGCTAACCATATCAGATGACAAAGCCTTAAAAAAGTAAATAAGTTAAATCTATAAACACAAGAAACTGTAAAATTGTAGCTGTTACTTATTGTCACAAACACGGCCGAAGTGGGCGACGTCAGAACCAGGGAAAGGAATGAACACAAAGACAGATGATATGAAATTATGATGGCGCTTGCTTGCGCCGGTTTATTGCAAAATAAAAGGGTTTAAGCAAACACGAAAACAGGACACGGCACTCTACGCCAAAACAAAAAGACAAACAAAACGGACTATACAAACAAACACGGTGCACGGACAGAAACACTAACAAACACGGTGAGCAGATAAATAAACAACTATCGTGCTGATCCCACCAGCACGCAATAGCAACTGATATTTACTTCTAATTCTCCTCCCCTCTCTCCCGTTCTCCACTCACCGAACACCTAACCCCGAGTGGGTGAAAACATGCTGTTTTTATGCAGCTGTACCAAGACTCGATTTCTAATCAATCATTCAATTGGAGTCTCGGTACAACTGCACGTGAATTAATAAAGTGCAATTCCCCGTGCTCACATATTATTACTTTTTACTTGCACGTGAAGTGCTGTGCAATCCTCGTGCCTAAATACAAATATACATTTTAAACACTCGTTCACACACCAACATCTAACACACCACACGCAACATATAACAGAAAATACACACAGGGGCGGGCACTTCTTCACACTTCTTCATTTAAAAAAGAATGTGTCTTTACTTCACAGTAGCAGTACCTGCCTTGTGTGAATAATTCAAATGGAGATACATTCTGAAGCTTAAAAACAGATCTGTGTGGGTGATTGCGTTGATTTTAATTGCAAAACCTCAGGCAGTCACATGTATGAACCAAATTATTTTAAATGCAGTGCTGTAATGGACAGACAGATGTCTCTCCAATAATGAATTGAAAAATAGTCATGAACAAATTAAACACATCATAGACTAGTCATCATGTGTAACCAGTGCAATCCTGGTGCCCCTAGATGGTCTTATTGACAGTGCTATGGAAGTGGCTTTCAAACCTTGTAACTTCCATATTTTCCCCGTATGTTGATGTTAAAAACACCATTGTGTAAGTGTATTAGTTGTGAAAAGCATTTCCAGCACAACTTAAATTTCAAATTGGATGCGAGAGAGAAGGTGCACCCATATCTTTGTACCGTAATATAATCTAACACCATAGCCGTTGATTACCATCACTATTGATGTCATGAAAAAATATAAATGCTCTGCTCCCTGTTATAAAACAATCAGAACAGTACAATTTAAACCGAAATTAAATCTACCTTTGTGGAATCGCTGTTTTTTTTCCTATATTTCAATTCTGTAATCAACCATTAATGTAATTTGCAGGGGAAGAAAATCCTATAAATCAGACAAGTCAAGAATGTAGTCAGACGTCTAGAAGCTGTCAGCTTAAAAGAGTTTCAGGGATCTTTGAGTCTTGAGGGGTTTGAGAAAGTCTGTAAGCCGTTTTTATGACATGTCGAGTAAGAATAAAAAGTGTACTTTGGTACAGGGCAGCGTGATAATTGAAAATTAAATGCTTTTTGTTAAGGTTAAGTGGAGAAGCAAGAATGATACAAATCACTGAAGTCAGTCTATTAGTGAGCATTAACTGCAATATATAACCAGAGTAGAATGTTTTTTGACAAAGGGGGAAAATTATTAAACCATTAATACACAGTCAATGCATTACTGTCTCATGAATTTACCAGCATGCTAATGCTTCATTTAATCTAGGAGACGAGTTTCTGGCAGGGAAGGTTTTTAACACAAATACATTTAAATCATAATACAAAATACACACAGGGACAGGGTGTACCCCATCACAAATACCATGAAATATTAATTTGACAATGTCTCAGATAGGCAGGAGTTAATACACTGAATATAGAAAAGGCAGTCCAAGGTTAGTGAAAATGGCTCAATAGCATACCAATCTACACAATCACCTTGTATTCATATAAGCACTCTATCATGTACCAGTGAAGTGTGCTAAGTGCAGAGCTTATGTCTGAGAAGTTCTCTAAGGTCAGGCAGATGTCTTGGAAAGTATAGCTTTTCAAAGTAGACTATCTTATTTCATTCAGTAGGCAATATCCCCTGCCCTATGTTCAGGGGCATGGATTATATAAACAGTACATGATACAACTGAAAAGCCCCCTGTATCACCCTAAATAGTTGTTGCCTTATAATAAATAACATTTTATTTATAGATTTTTATCCCCTTGTAAACACATTTGTAAGGGTGCACAATTATTATAATATACTGCACTGGGGTTGTAATAGCCTGTATGTGATAAATACGTTAAAAAGATTACACATTTTGAATATAAATTTTAGCAAAAATAATAAATAATATCATTTTAGCTCTGAAAAAAGAACAAAAGGACAAGTAAGGTCACTTTATGGTCACTTTTGAGTCTTTCAGATCAATAGTGAATCAATTTAGGGTTAATTTATCTTTTGTCATTTTATATTATATGTTGTTTTTTTCTTCTTACATCAACCATGGGGTTTCCATGGGGGTCAATTTTCATGTGAAATGGCGTTGCATGTGCACATTTGGGAGAATAACTTGTGTAAACAGGTTTGTGGCAGAAAAAAATGGCCAAAGAGAGGGATAGTGTAAATCTAATTTACTTGTGTAAATAACGAAACACACAGGAAAATCCATGCCCAATTTTGCATGGAAACCCGCATTTAAATGTAAATGTTAATGAGCATGTTTATCCTTAACTATAAATACTGCAATGGAGCAGGTCAGTTGTTACTGTGGATGTAAAGACGGCAGAAAGTAATGGCAGATAGGCGATTTTATGGTTAGCAGTGGTGTAGTTCATCTTAATGATAATGCGGACGGCTTTTTTTGCTGTCTGGACTGTCATGTTGTATTTCTCTTTGGGTTTACAGCTCTGTATAAAATCACTTACCATGAACTGTGTTATGCCTTTGTTATAATATTAAAGCAACTGTTTGAGACCACCCTTGCTGTAAAAACTATGCTAAAGTTAAACAGTGAGCTGCTTAAATGTCAAACTGAATTAATTCCTGTCCTTTTTTTGATCCCAACTATGTCCAAGACAACGCTTGTCTGCCCTCCACGTTAATAAATATAATTGGTGAACTGGATGTCATGAGCCAGCTTGATCTCCCAAAACATAGCAACAACATCCAACATCCAAATAAAATTGCAAATGAATGTATTGATTGTGTTTTATTTGTATACATTATTAATATTTAACACAACAGCAAATCCAGCACAATTTAAAAGAAAGGAGAGAATCTCTGACAGCACGAGACACCTCCGATCGCTGTTGTCCAATTTAAAGTCGAGGCTGATAATAAGCAGGATTGAGCTTGTTTTTTTGAGAGTCGTGGATTTACATTTGCATAAACACCCATACTCTAACATGGGTTCGCTTGTTTTTGGCTTGTTTTGAAAGGCAGTGCCGCTTTTTTTTCTAGTGAGACTTGGCAACACTGGTAACCTTCCCCATCTATCTCGCAGGCAGCAACTGATTCCATCTCATTTTGTTGCTGGCAGGCAGTGATAATTTTGGGAACTACCTAATGCTGTACTTCAGTCCATTTCATCAGTATCCACCACCTCCCTTTCACTATCTGTATCTGCCCAAGCTTGGTGTCGAATACTTCCTCAGCAGATGTCAGTCGTCCGGACTGGTAGGGTTTCTAAGCTGGGGTAGTATATGCAGCATCATGTAGTCCCCTATGCTGTATTGCCTGAATGAAAGAGAAATATATATATCTATCTATATAAAATATCTAGATAGATATATATATAGATATAGATATATCTATAGATATAGTATATATATATATATATATATATATATATATATATATATATATATAGTGACGACCCAACAGGATAGATGACACTGGAGACAAAGTATTCAGGACTAAATGACAATAATTTATTTCTGACCAGAACTCACTACCATCCTGAGTCCCTGTTTGGGCCAGGACCACACCTCCAAAATAACAAATTCCCCAGTTGCTACGTAAACAGTACTTCCCTGTTCCTCATACGCTCTCCATATAACAGAGTCTACCAATCCCCCCCCCCCCCCACACCTCTTATCAGTCACACTGTAGGTTAGGTAACCTCTTGTTCTGTTGCTCTGTCAATCAATGCCGCTATCTGTGTCTTACACTGTCTCGACCACTCTCTCCCTCTGTTTCGAGCGTCCCAGGTATTTATAAAGCTGCTGCTCCTGTGTCCTTGTCCCGTCCGGCCAATCGCAGCTCCCCCTTGCATACACACACACACACACACACACACACACACACACACACACACACACACACACACACACACACACACTCCCCCTAACTAGGTGGTGTGGTCTGACCCTAACAATACACAAAACACCAAAGCACAGGACACACAAACAGGACAACACAAAAGTCCAACGAGGTCCCCTTCAGTTGGCTGGGTCGTTACAATATATAATGTCTCCACCGGTTTTCAGCTATGGTGATCTGCAATATCTGTTGTTCAGTTTAATTTTATACCTCAAGTTAATTTTTAATTTATGAGTCTTAAGATAAATTAGTTGAAACAGTATTCACTACTAACGACATGACATCACACTAATGACATTTGAAAAAGAGCAGTAAAACATATTATTAACCAACCAGGCATGAGGTATTTTGCTTTATTACAGCAGCTTAGATTCACTCGTGTACCAGTTCTCTGCGCATGGAAACCACATTTTAACAAAATGTCACTAGTAATCTAAAATAGCATGAGTACTTTATGCATAGCTAATTTACATATCAACACCCACCTTTCCCATTCATTTGCATGACATCAGGTGAAAAGCATGGTTTACTCTAGTAAAATAAACTAAATTAAATCACACATAAGAAATCAGTTACTGAGCACAATTTGAAAGAAATAACACTTATGGGCCTCATTTTCGAAAGGGCGCTAAACTTTATGGTGCACGATAATTGCAGTTAGTGTGCACGTTAATGATTTCCGTATTTGCTATTGCAATTTTATTATTGCATGTGATACTTGGCATATTATGGCCTGCACTAAATTCAATGCTTCACACTATGGTAATCGGAATAAATATGTGCACAATTTAAATCTATTCAACAGATTTGTTTGTTTGATTCACTAACGTGTAAGTTATACATCGTAACGTACCTGAAAATGTCTATAGAAATTGTATGTTTGCAATATATTCAAATATACTACTTTATCCAAAACACATTACCCCCACTGCACAATTCCTAGTCATCAATAAGTATGCAGGCATGGTTTAAATCAATTATTTTATGACTGTCTGGACACTAGGCACTTCTTTTCTGGCGCACTTGATAACAATCTCATTACAAGTTCTAATTCTACAACTTTTCTACCTAATGCCTGTTGATACAGAATCCAGTGTAAGAAAATTGGTACTTCTGCATTTCTTACTTTGATTTTTTTCGGCACTCTGCTAGCCAGTCCACTCTTTTGCCCAGTTATATACAGTGCACCATCTGTTGGAATCCCAGTTTGTTTCTTCTACGGTAATTGTGTACTTTCCATAGCTTGTTTCATTTCCAGTAAACTCAGAATATGTTGGATTATGCAGCATGTCTTAGTGACGTTATATGTTATAATCTTTCATAATTGCGACTGTTGCACTGCAAATCAGACATATTGCCTTGACGTAAAAAAAATAATCATCTGGCTAACGATTTTGGAATCTTCTGTGTTCTGACTCCACCTTTTGCTTCTGTGACATCCAACTACTTTTTTGCTACTCATTTAAAATTTTACACAAAGTAAAATAAATAGTTTAAACAAGCTTTCGTCTTGCTAGCCTAATCAAAATTGTGTGTGCTGTGCTGTTACACGTTTGAGTGAGGAAACGGATCCTGTGTGCCATTTGATTGGCTATTTTACTACCTTTGTGAGCTGTGATTGGCTTTGTGGGAATGTTACTCATACAATACAGACTGTGCATGTTGAATACATGTGTTATATTAAAGAGGCAGGCTGTTTTAAAAAATAATACCAAAATGATACAGTACATCAATGCAATTTCAGAAACTAATGGGCAGGCCTTATGCATTGAAGGAGAAAGGAAAAGGCCTTTTTTCTTTACTTTTTTTTTTTTTACATCAGATAAGGAATACATGTTAAAATTAACAGGTAAGCAGTACAGTTTCACTTTTCATTGCCTCTGTCTGAGTGCTTTGCCTGTTGGTCTCTCATTTTCGGACAATCTAAGCCACCTCCACCTTCACAATAAGCTACTGACCAAAAGATACGCCTGGACTGCTGGGGCTTTTTATATCAAGGTGGTCACAGACATTATCGTGTGCATTAAATTATCGCTCACAATAGATGTAGTGTACACGGTATGGTATGTAAATTAGCCAAATGCTGTGCATCTAGATGAATGCGTTCTCTGTCAGTAAATGGGCAGTAAATTTTTATTTTGCACGTTAGGCTCACTGCTTTACGTGCACACTAACTCCAAAGTGCCCTTTCGTAAATGAGGCCCAATATGTTTGATACAACCTTTGGTTTCCTGATTTAATTTAAGCAGTGTATATATAAGGCTGTCTCTTATTATAGGAGATGTCATTTTGCACATTTGGAGAAGACAGAATTGTTCAGATGTACAGTTCTGTCACGTAAGCTGTACAAAATTATAATCTAATGCACAAAAGGAGTACTTCATATTATCTGCATTTCCTAATATTTATGGAAATAGTTTAATTATAGTTGCACCGGCTTCAGTACACAATGATTCACCTGTGATCTTAAGTACAGAGCACAATGCAAATACGCTTCCCTGTCTTACTTGAAAGAATTAACAATGATTAGAAGAATTTTAGCAGGAAGCATGGCAAATAATGAGCAGAAACAATAATAGAGACATATATATTAAGCAGATAATCACTATTTGGAAAATATGGATGGTAAAAATGTATTCCTTTAGTTTACCTGTTTCTCCACTTGTAAATAATAGGAATTCCTTAAAAAATGACTTTGTATTAATTCATCGAAAAACAGTAACTCTGTGTAGTTGAGTTTGTGCCTTGTTCAGTGCAATTTTTGTGTTCCCATAAATAAATAAGGCAGGATTAATGAATACATTAAGGGACAGTCTTTCCCAAGCGGCTGAAAACAAACAAGTCATATACCATACACACAATGGGTAACTGCCAATGTCGATTCCTTAGATTAGACGTTTGGTTTATTTCTCAGTTCTCCACAGGCTTAGTGAACTCATATCACTTGTGTGAGAAACAATGAAACTACTCTGTTAGTCAGGCAGCAAACTGTGAAATAAATTTACATTCAAATTGCAAACAAAGTTGTGTATTGGTAGATGAAATTTAATCAAAATTTAACGGCCTTGTGCTTTCCATATTGCTAAACTGTTTATTCTTCAAAGCACTTTAGTTTCACCAATAAAAAGTGGATTTTTCCACCACTCAATTTCATTATACACCCATAAAATGCTTTTATATGTGTCTGAATTAGAGTGCTCTCTTTCGAATATACTTAAGATTGTTGAAGATTTTGGTTTAATAGCTGGTTATAAAATTAACTAGTCAAAATCATTGTTAATGCTTCTCAACGCAGAGGCAGGCACAAAAAGTAACATATTTAGGCATTGAGATTTGTTCCTCCATATCCACAATTGCAAAAAATAATTACACAAATGTTATTACCAGCATCAGTTCCTGCCCATATTGCCTCGATTAAAATGGATATTCTCCTACATATTAATTTTATTAGTTCATTGCTATCATTTCCTCCTCTGGTGAACTATTGGTTAAGTATGGTACCATAATGGTAATAAATCGCACATAATTGGACAGGTGTTTCAACATAAAATGCAGAATGTTTATTAACTGAGCATTTATTAAGTACAATCACAAGTAGCACCAAATGGCAGAACCAGTTCCAGTGGCATATCTGCACAATGCTGTAGTGTACCTATAATTCCAACATGCAGCTTATTAAAGGTGAGTGCTAACAAACAATAACCAATAAACAATAATGTACCACATTTTGTAATATGGCTTGTTTATTGATAGATGTATTGACATAAGTTAAAATATTCCCTGCTCTGCTTTATTTTAAATGTAGTGCTGGATGCTAGAGAATGTTTTTCACGTTTTGTCATCAGACATTGCTGAGCTCAGTTATCACAGTGAAACCAGCTGCTACGAGACTTTGGGAAAGTAAACGTTTGTTATAGCTGGGCAATGTTTGGTGCTGATAGGTTGAAACGCTAAATGCCAGCCCTCACACAGCAATGCTAATTGGTTGAAACAGCTCATTCATAACAATATTACAGACAGTACACTGCCTATATGTTAACCAGAGAACACCTGCGAGTTCAGCCACACTGCCAGCACTCCCACTTTCCTCACCTTTAGGCACCAAAATAAATAAATAAATAAATAAATAAATAAATACAAATTGATGCACCAAGTATGTGAAATTGACCTGCCCCAGACTGATGGAGTCAATGATATATTGAAATCTAAGAGATTTCAGTATATCATGAGTTCGATTGGTCAATATTGAGTTATTTTTATCAATCAGGATTTATTTCTACATGTTTTACAGTCATTCAGGAACATAATATACCTAAATGTCTATCATTAAACAAATGTGAATTTAAATTATTAGTAAGTACACACGTTTTGATATGAAAGCGGAACATTAATATCAGCAAAGAACAACTACGTTTTTAATGAAAAAATAACTGTAGCCAACTTTTTCACAAAATTAAAATCAGGCTTATGTGATTTTAAAATGCCACTTTTGATATTTACTACTCCTTAATATAAGTTTAAAAAAATGAAAGCTTTTGTTTGGAATTGAACTTGAACTTCTTCATAGCTCTGAGCAACATCACTGTATCCTCATTTTTGGAGAACAATATTAGCAAAGAAATAATATCATAAAAAGTAAAAAATTGTATAGTTCATACCGATGTGTAAAAGAATCCTTGCTAGTAGTAGCTGGTCAGCTGTGTATAAAGGATGGCCACCAGTGGCACCTTAGCGTATAAAGATGGCTGATAGTGCCACATCAGCAGAAACAGAATGGTTAAAGGTCACAGCTGACACTTAAAAGTGCACTTTTCTTTATATTATGGTATTATTTTATATATATATATATATATATATATATATATATATATATATATATATATATATATATATATATGTGTGTGTGTGGTGTGTGTGTGTGTGTGTGTGTGGGTGTGGGTGTGTGTGTGTATGGTTAACCTTATGTGTGTCAACCTGGTCAAAATAATTTTTGATGATGGTAATGAAGCATTTTCGTACAGTGTTTATTTTTCTTTCTTTTTTTTAAAATTACTAAAAAATGAGAGTTGCCTTATGGGAAATTGTGGCAAAGTGGTTTGTAGTGCTCCGGTGTATAGGTGATTTGAGGTGCTCCAACAAAGGACAAACACAAAGTTTACCGGTCAGGTTTCTTTAATGCCCTTTTAAACCGTGTTTCAAATAATAAAGCTGGCTCTACCCAGCAATGGGTATTACCAGCTACAAAACAAAGGGGTTGCAGTCCCGAAATAATAAACACAAAACACATCTCCAGACTGGGTGCTCTGAGTGCTGGTGTTCGTGCGCGTTCAGGTCCGGGCTTCTCGCTGCAGCTCCAGCTTCGTATCAGCTGTCTGGCAAAACAAACACAACACTTCTCAGTGAACCCACACTTCATTCAAGGTTCTGTCCTTGTCTCCTCCCATTAACCACAACAAAGGAGCCGATTACGGCGTCACGTCCCCCTAAAGTACCCTAAGCCCCGCCCCCTCCGATAGCTAGTTCAATCACGTCTCCTCCAATTCATGACTGAAACTTCGCTCACCGTACTAGGGCGATGACTCCAGGTACCGTAACGCCGCCTTCTTCCTGAATGGCCAGCTCCCGACTGTCCCTGGGATGAACTGCCCAACCATTCAGTAGGAAGCCTGCGGCTCCTGTTGTACAGTGCCCTCACCGGTCGAGAGGGAGATTGCTCTCCATCACAGAAATGTATTTTATATATAAGGGCTTGAGAATGCTCAGGGGCTTAGTTTCTAACCTTGAAGGTGGATACTGGAGAGACTCATGGCATATTTCTTGTAGTTGTTTTTTTTGTTTGTTTCCTTTAGACAAATTGTTTTTTTGCACTTTATCATCCTTTTGGCAAGCTGAACCCAGTCACTTGGCCTGGTGACAGTGCAGTATTACAGTTGATGAAAGCAACCCTTTGCAGTTTATGGTGGATAACCAGATTGGGCCCAAAATATCCCAAAATGCTAGATATAGCTCAGCTGGCAAACCGTTCCGAGAGAGCTGCCTTTTTTGTGGTTTTTATGGCTTGATGTAGTTTGTCTAATGAGATTGGAGAGTGCAGCTGCTCCGACTCCTCTGAAGAGATATTAGGAGGATTCAAGTCTTGTAAAAAAGCTTGCATTGTTCAGGGGAGGACTGTTTCTCAGAGTACAGTTTTGCAAAAAAGGATCTAAATGTTTTGTTGATTTCTTTTGGATTTGAGATAGTGCCCTTCGTCAGGGAGTTAATCAATGAATATTACACCTGCCTTCTTGATGCTTTAGTGTTAGAGCAAGAAGGCAGCTCCCCTCTGAGTAATACTTATGCTTGGAGATATGTATAAGAAACTCAACCCACTGCCTTAATAGATTATTTAGTTCTGCCTTTTCCACCTCTAATTTAAGTTCAATATCCCTGGTGTGATTAGATTTCAGAGCCTTTTCCAGTTTACTACAACTTAGCTCTAATTGGGAAATATTATATTTATATTTTTTTAGATGAGAGGAAAACTAAATCATATTGTTGCATACAAAACATTTGACACGTGGCCAGACCAGCGATCCCTTTTAATCTTAATAATTTCAGTCAGTTTTGGTTTGAGATGTGACAGAAATGTATCAATTTGGAGAAGAGTAGTATTGAACCTCCACCCAGACGATTTAGCAGCTAACCTAAATGTGGTTAAAATTGCATTATGATCTGAAAGACAACGAGGGATAAACTCTACATTTCCAGTGAATGAATTTAGATCAGAGGAGGAAAGAACATGATCGATCCTTGAGAATGTTTTATGATGAGGTGAAAAATACATATAATCTTTGGCGGATTCTGTGCTCGCATTATATCAATCAAATTTAAATCTTTAAAAAGAGTGCTTCAGAATCTAAAGCTTATGCATTAGTGATAGAAATATTGGATTTATCCAGTTTGCAGTAAAAAAGTGTACATATCAGCTCTGATAATTACCGAATACTCTGCTAATGGTAATAACTCTTTGGTGAGCCATAGAAAGAATAGGGGATCAAATATGGTGGGTGCATAAATACTAACAAATGCCACTTTTTTACCCTGGATGGAGACACAGCAGATCATCTGCCAGCATGATCCAAGCTGACTCTCTCAATTGTTAAATTTGTGTTTCATTTCATCAGAATTGACATGCCCTTTGTTCGAGACCCATCTCCAGAAGCAACAATTAGTTTATAATGACTATTTTGAAGACAAAGTGTGTTCTTTGGTAATAAATGTGTCTCCTGTAATAACGCTACATCAACATTTTTCCTGCGCAAGAGATCCAGGACCCGTGCACGCTTATATGGTGAATTTAGCCCTCCAACATTGAGGGATTGTGAATGTGTGGGTTGCAGTGCTCACGTGTACAGGTGGTGCAGGTGCTTTACCAATGACAAACACAAAGTTCACGATTCAAAACTGTTCTTTTATTTCTCCTTTTTGTCTGCTTAAACCATTAAATAATAAATGCCGGTTCTATTGCCAGCTTTAAACAACGGGGTTCAGTCCTGAAATAATAATCACAAACAACACACAACACTGACACGGCCACTTCTCCTGACATTGCGCGCTCTGCGTGCAGGCGCTGGTGCAAGGTATTCAGTGACAAGTGGTGTAAGTGCAGTCCAAGCTTGATGCTGGCCTGTAGCAACAGCTTCCCACCTTGTGTTAGCCATCTAGTAGTGATAAACAGAGTTAGACTCCACAAACAAACAAAACACTTAACACTCGTTCACACAGTCCGTTTCCTTTATCGGTCAGTTTCGTAACCACATCAAAGGAACAGATTACAGTGTCACATCCTCAACCCTTAATCACGCCCCCCTGAGATAGCTAGTTCAGTCAGGTCTCCTCCAATCCATGACTGACATATAGCGTACCGCGTTAGGGCGAGGACTTTGGGCATTGTGACTCTGCCCCCTTCTTGGATGGCTGGCTTCTGACTGACCAAGGAATGAACTGCCAGACCAACCAGTATGAGGCACAGCACCCACACAGATCAGAAGGGATATTTTTGACTAATATTCATTGGCTCTCTGTCACATATCCCACCGCTCAGATTGGAGCTGAAGGAACACTCGGCTGAATCTACTTTCCCCATTACACCCCCTCCTGGGAAAAGTAATCCACATTGTTATGATCTTTCCCTGCATGGTGTGTCATAAAATACATGAAGGGTTGCAGTGCCAGATACCACAAGTTATCCGGGTGTTGCTATCGTCCATTGTGCTTATACATCTGAGTGGGGCGTGGTCAGTGACAAGATTGAATGAATGTCCAAATAGGTAGTAACGTAAGGTCTGAGTGGCCCATTTAATGGCCAGACATTTCTTCTTTATGATGGAGTAGTAACGATCCTGAGAAGGCATTTTACTTATGCAGAGGATGCAGCGTTCTACTCTGTTGTCCTGCTGGGTCAAGACTGCCCCCATACAAATATCCGAAGCGTTGGTTTGGAGGATGAATTCCTTATCAAAATCTGGTGTGATAAGGGTGGGGGCTTGGCAGAGTCTTTGCTTAATAGTATCAAATGCCCCATGACATTCCCTTGTCCATTTACTTAAATTTGGTGTGCTCTTTTTAGTGAGGTTCACTAGAGGGTTGACCACTGTGGCATACTCGGGGATGAATCGGTGGTAATAACTGGCCAACCCCAAGAGAGACCTCATCTGGGGCTTGATTTTCAGGATTGCTGTATCCATCAAAGCCTGGACTTTGGAGGTGATGGGTTTCACCTGCTCATGCCCATACAAATCCCAAATATTGTGTCTCTACTTTGGCAAACGCGCATTTACCCAAGTTGGCTGTCAGCCGGGCTACCCTTAGAGACTGCAGGGCGGCATGAACCTAGCCCAAATGCTCTCACCAGGTGGAGCTATAAATAATCACATCATCAATATACGCTGCCACATACTCATGATGTGGGCATAAGACCTGGTCCATTAGTCTATGATGGTTGTGAAATGAAACAGACCATCAGGGGTATAAAATGTAGTTTTCTCACAAGATCTGGTGGTTACAGAATCTAACAGTATCTCTTCGTCAAGTCCAAAGTCGAGAGAACTTTGTCATTCCCAGTCTATCGAGAAGCTTGTCGACCCGATGCATGGGGTAGGCAACAAACTTGGCAATAGCGTTTACCTTACGGAAATCAACGCAGAAGCAGTTGGTGCCGTCCTTTTTGGCGACTATCACAATTGGACTGCACCACTCGCTCCTGGAAGGCTCAATCCCCCCAAGTTAGAGCATCGCCCGCACCTCTTTGCTAACGCCACTTTGTCGACTTTCCTGGAGCTGGTAAGGGCTCTCTCGACCTGTAGTATCTGGAGGAATGACAATGTCATATTCAACAAGATTAGTTCTGCCTGGCATGTCAGAAAAAACATTCTCCATTTACCTAAATTAACCTAAACAGATCTCGCTGCTGATCTGGGAGTAAAGGAGTGTCTAATACTACATAAAAAGAAAATATAACACTACTTCCGGTATGATGGCTGCACTGTACTCTATGGAGGAGTGTATGCGTCTGCCAGCTGACTGTGCCTGCATCCAGGAGCTGTGTTGTAAACACAGACGCAGTTCCATTGAACACTACTGTGTAAATTGGTACAAACAAACCTGTAAAACTGATTTATTTTTTCTAAATTTAAATATATATAAAATATGTTTCATATTAGGTACATAAGTTGTTATCCTACCAGCCAATTCAGTTTGCTGTATGCATCTGAGTGTAGCTTGCCATATTCCAAAATGACTACTTTCAAGATTAAATATTTCCTTCTGATATATTCCCAGTTGCATTTGTGGAACAAAACGAAGGATTTTTATCTGACAGGTACATTGAAAAATAAGTAACTAGGCTTTCACTGACAAATGACAAATCCACAATCATATCAATCTCTCGTAGTCAGTCTACAAACAAAGGCTTGAAATAAAAATGTAAAAAAACACGTGTGATAGGAGGAGGGGGCTTGACTTGTTTGCTGCATTTACAAAAATAATAGAATATCTTACGTTATATTAAAAAAATACATGTATTGTAATGCATGGGTCACATTGACCCACATGGCAGTTCTACGTAGAACTGTTTATAACTTTATAATTTTTGCGATTCTGGCTATCAAACGCCATTAGGATATTTAATTCATATATTTAGGAAAAGTAAAAAATGGACATACACATACGACTTACAACGGAAGAGTAATTCACATTTTAAATGCAAAATGGGTTGGAGTTCTAGTGTTAATTAATTGTCTAAAGTTTGTCCAGCCCTGGCCCAGAATTACGGGGCGCAGCAGCCTTTCCATCAACTCCACTATGAGGTGGCGCTGTATCGGTCCTACTGCTATATATGCTTTTACAGTGGGTATGTCACTGTGTCTCCATGGATACAAAAGATCGACACCTTGCCTTGTGGCTGCCATAACACACCGCCCAAGAAAGCTGATTGATTTAAGGTCTGTGCACACCCTGAGTCCACTAAAGCCTAGATGCTCACCTTAACAACCATCACATTAATTATACAAAGCTCCTCCCGATCATTTCCCCGTATCTTACCTGCTTCTGGTGCCAGATAGCACGTCGCCACATTGCACTCCATTGCCGAGGGGCAGAAGCGGGCAATGTCCAGGCTCATGGCACTTGAAACAAATAAGAGGGGCAGGGAACACTGGGCTTACTTGTCTGTCCCGCTGCTGATAATGCAGCGGGTCAGGGGCTTTAAATCTACCCAACCATTGCCTCCATGGTAGGGAGGTGGGCCGGATCATTGGGGTTGGTGGTCTCAAAAATAAAGCAGATCTGAGGTCTGGGCTGTTGTTGATCTTTACGGTTTTTCTTTTCTCAGACTCCTTTCTCTCGCTCGCTCCGTTCTCTCCTCCGAACTTTCCCAATCCACGCTGCCAAACAACAAACACAACACTGCTTTTCAACGTCCTATTTATATACATAATAAATCATAGTAACAAAACATTGTATTTTTAAATCAAACCCAAAATACCTTCAAACCAATACTAACAATAACCCATTCCTAAACAGTACATTCTTTTAACCCTTAGCAGTCTATTTATTATTCAGCACTTGTCAGGTGCGTCTGGTCCAATTTATTTTCACACATGCTGTTTATTTTACACGCGGTGTTTAAAATATATATTTTTTCAGAGTAAAACAGGTTTAAAAGGCATTGAATCACAAAAGGACACTCAATACTCTATCTACAGCCAAGCCCCACCCCTTGTTCACTGTATTTTTCACATACCTCTTTACAGACATGCATACTGATAAATCCTCTCCTGATGACCTGTTTTATCACCAAACTCCTCAATAATGCGATCCAAGTCATTATTTTATTACTATAACATCTCAAAAAGCTCTCCAAATGTCCGTGATATTCTTTGAGTGCTCAATGCAGGAGCAGCTATCTCCTTTGTTTATGTCCGTGTTATCTCTGTGGTGCAAGGGGCTATCAGATATGCCCTCATTTTTTTCGGTGTCATTCGGCTCCTCTCAATCGCTCATTGAAAGTTTAACTCGGCTTTTCCTGGAAAAAAAGACCTGTTTTTGATGATGTCAGATAGGGTCCGGCATCGGACTGGAAAGGGAAAATTGTAATGTCGGACCTGGTCCGCATAGTACCGCAAATAATACATTTAAACAGCAGGGCCCCCTTTTATATGTGTAGGGCTCTCTCCTACTGACCTGCCACAGTGACCTTCAAGACTGCCGGGTAGATTAAAAATGAATCCACACAGTTCTGTCGAAGTTTAGCTCTAACCCTCGCAAAGGCCTTCCTGCTCTGGGCTGTTGCCGGACTGTAGAAGCCCAGACAATGGCCCCTGCAAGGGTTGGTTCTGCTCTGCGGGCTCCCTGCAGAATAGCCTGGCGATCAGCAAAACATAGAACCCTGAACAACAGTGTACGGGGCCTGTCTACAGCGTTTTAATGATTTGTGTAAACACAGTGGGCTCTGTTGATCTCAATAAGTTCAGGGGCAGCCAAAGCGAGGTGTGGGATCCAGCAAGGCAGCATCTTCTGTAGCTAATGAATGGGGTCATCACGCTCAAGGCCGATGGTAAGTTTAACAATCTTAGATTGTTCCGACATGATCTGTCTTCCAAACCGTTCATTTTCATTTGGAATTTCTCAGTTTGGTTGAGGCAATGGTTAGATGTCCTTTTTTATTTGAGAAAGATTGCCTTGCAAAACCTGCACTTTAGTGGATACCTTCTCCATGTTTTTAGCATGAGCATTGCTATCCTCGTTAAGTAAAGAAAGCATGGCTCCATGTTTAGTAATGCAATCCTTAACTGGACCCAGCGCTTTCCCCAAAGCCTCAGATAATATGTCAGATACCATGCCACGCATAGAGTCTCTTTGCGCAGCGATTGCTTAAAATATCACTGCGGCCAGATCTCTGAATTTTTTTTATTCGTTGCCATCCTTAAAATGACTCAATCAAAGAAATAGACGTGGTTAAGCAAAATAATTATATTTTTTATATTTTAAACGAAGATAAGGGTTAACAATCAAGAGCTCAATGCAGTGCGACCATTTCGCGGCGCAGGTCACTGGAAGTCCTGCTCAGTGTTATTTATAACGAATAGCACACATGCATGCACTCTTGTGTTCTTGGTATTGGAAAATGACATCACTGTTAAAATTCAAGTTTGATAGATTAGGATTTAAAACTAAGTATAGTGTCTACAACAAACATTCTGGCATTGCTACATTTCTTATTTTCTTTTATATTGAATTTGAATATTGCAAAGACAAAGTTACTTACGTATAAAACCACACAGGTCCTGCAAATTTAGAACCTAAAGGGTACCCAAAATTTTTTTAAAAATTCTTATTCAGAAAAAAAAAAAAGTTAAAACTTGTTAACTAAACTTATGTATTTAAATAAACATCATATATTAATGTCCTTGTATCTTTTCTTTCTTCCAGGCAAGTGCATTGTGATTTTTCACGACTGACTACAGCCCTGGTATTTCTATTTAAAAAAATCAGAAGCAAGTAAAGAAATGTCATTCCTGTAATTTTGTGTCAAACTTTTGTAAAAATGACAATTGTTTAAAGATTGGTTTGTGAAGTATTTCAGTCGTTTGGAAATCACACTACCAACTCTCAAGAGAATGCAAAGAAAATAAGTTTCCACTCAAATTTTTCCCACATAGCATTTTTAATACAGTGAATCAATTTTGTCCCCAAGGCAGATCTGCCACTAACACAGTTCCCTTATGTGTATGGATTTGATGACAATGAAGTGTGATGACACCAAAGAGGGCGATCTTCCTCAGAGTCAGATCGTCCTGTGCCGTGTGATGTCGTCTTTGAAAGCTTCAGTTGCTTTTACAATACATACTGTAGGTAGGATTACGTACACTGAAAATGCAACTCTCTTCATACCACATCATGCAGCTGCTTTGTAAACCCATCTCACCTCACTTTTTTTTCTTTTTTTACTTTAAAAATAAATTAAATTTTATATAGTTGGTAAATTTGTCTTAATGGCTTATGTTGAAACATAATGGTAAATATATATATATATAGATAATGTAAAATATGAAGTTGTCTTCCTGTATCTACCATTATATGTCAATAAAATGTTTTGAAAACTTCTCTCTTTTATGTGGCCGATAGCCGCTACTTCCTGTTGCAATTAATCTGGCCGATAGCCGCTACTTCCTGTTGCAATTAATCTATTCTGATATCCCTCAATCACCTCTGCTGGGTTTCCAAATAGATCAATTTTCCTGGTGGTTACATTTATAATTAGCTTCTCTTCTCTCTCTCTCTCTCTCTCTCTCTCTCTCTCTCTCTCTCTCTCTCTCTCATGCAATAGTTGTGTATGTTTTGGTTTTAGGAAAGACTGAATTTGCTTTTGTGCTTCTTCTGCCAAAGCTATCAATCATGCAGACAGTGACACTGCTGGGAATTCTGGGCCTATTAAACTAGTTTTTTTTTTTTTTTTAACATCTGGAAGGTCTTTATGAAAAAGACTGAAACTATAAAGCAAGTGCTAAATAATGTTCAGATATTAAGTACAGTGTGGTTAGTGCTCATGGTTAAGTTAACTCTTTCAAATCTTGTTCCCCCTGCTTCACCAAGTAGATTTTGTGTTTATACTGATTTTGGGATTAAAAAACAAAAATTATATATATATATATATATATATATATATATATATATATATATACACACACACACACACACACACACACACACACACACACACACACACACATGGTGTGTGGGTGTGTGGTGTACACAAATATATAATATATATATCTATATAGATATAATATATAAGATATATACTATATATGATATATATATATATACTACACCAGGTGCATTTGTTCAAACAGTATACAAAATACACTGTGTATGCACAATGCAGTTTATGTGATTTCTGTACCAAAACTTGTGTATTTTATGTTCATATTCTCCTCTTTAGACCTTGTTTAGTATTTCTGGGTTTGCAAGTTAATACCCTTCATATTCAGAAAGTAGATGGATGGTCTGTGTCTGTACTGACAGCAACATGTTCAAATCATCATGGACCCCTCCACACACTTCCCAGCTGGCACAACATGGCTGTTGGGGTTGCTGTCAAGTCCAAAGAGGTTTGAGAATAGAGAAAAAAGTTTATCAATTAAAAGGAGGTACCGATGTCACCACTCTAAGAATCTAAATGCGTATTCCCCCCAGAGAAAAGGGACTTATGAACTACGGAAGTGTATAGACCATATAGAGCAAAAAACTAATCAGCACTGTGACAGGATGCTGCGACAGAGCAAAAATAAATAATTAAACAAAAACAAATCTCGAACACAAACTAATAACTACAAAACCCAAGTCAGGCTAGGCAATCTCCTGCACTGATCCTATACTTTTTTGTTTTTTTAGTTTTGTTTCTAATCGTCTTGCTCACGCTCGTTCCTCCTCCGAACACCCGCCCGGAACATTGAGAGGGCAGGCTTTTTAAACAGGTGACCATCTCCCGATTAGAAACAATTACACAACTAATTAAAACTCGGGAGATGGTCATCTTCTGCACAAAGTTTTAATTACTGGCAGAGGACGACTGTTACAAGCACATATAATGTTATAACGTAGTACTATGTCCGTTTTCACAAGATAATTATTCAGTTATAATCCTAAATAGAATTTTGCCAGTCCCAAATCTCCACTTACTTATTCAGGAGTATCGATCAATTGCATCGTTAATGTAGACCCTTAGAGTTTCAATTTATTGTAGGAATCTAGATTCCATAGAAAATCGCATTTCAAGTGCATTAATCTGTATCCATGTAATTGTCCAGTGTTCAATTTATTACATTAAATAGCATGCCACATCTAGTACATCAGATTTATTCTTTCACCTAAGTGTTCTACAGCATAACAATTTCATCCAAATGTGTTAAACATTCAAACATTTTCTATGGTTCAGGTCTAATCCAAAATAGAATCAGATTTGGTTTACTACATCAGCCTTGCGTGAAATTCTCTCCTGATTTGTTAATTTACTTGTGCTGGTGAGATATTACATTATGTATGTATTTATTTAGCAGACACCTTTATTCAAACAAAACTATTACAGGGCAGTACAGATACAATGCAAGCTTAACATTTAAATACAGTATAGTTTACAGTAAGTGCACAATACAATAAATAATACTACTAAAATACAATATGAACTAGGATGCAACAAGTTAGGATTACAAGTTATGTCTACAGTGACATGAAAACAGAGTAGTGGATTAGTTTGTGTGATGCTCTGAAGCCTGATAAATTGTGGTTTGTTTCCGTTTTAACGTAATTTTATTTTATTTGCTCTAGATGGTGGCTTCTGTAATGAACAGCTGATCCCTGTGATATAAACAAAATTGAGGACATTCTGCATGGCAAGTATGCTAACTTATGTTCCTGACCTTTGTGTAAATCTATGCTGGAATTGTATCAGCTCTTTTTCATTTGCTATATGGTTGCTCAATTGGAACCTGTCCCTGCCTGCTTTATATTTATAATCTTACCGATCATCACATGACATGCTTCATTGTTAATAGTGTAGCAATACTGGGGGGGTGGGGGAGAATCAGGATAGTGTAGAGGGTGTGTGTGCTTGCAAGGGGTTGCATGTAGTGGGTGTGTGTGCAGGGGTTGCATGTTGTGTGTATGTGTGCAGGGGTTGCATGGTGTGTGTGTGCAGGGGTTGCATGTTGTGTGTATGTGCATGCAGGAGGTTGCATATGGTGTGTGTGTGCAGGGGTTGCATGTTGTGTGTATGTGTATGCAGGGGGTTGCATATGGTGTGTGTGTGCAGGGGTTGCATGTTGTGTGTATGTGCATGCAGGGGGTTGCATATGGTGTGTGTGTGCAGGGGTTGCATGTTGTGTGTATGTGCATGCAGGGGGTTGCATTGGGTGTATATGCGTGCAGGGATTGCATGTTGTGTGTGTGTGTGCATGGAGAGGGTTGGATGTGTGCAGGGATTGCATGTTGTGTGTGGATGTGAGTGTAGGGGAATTGGGGTGCAGGTTTGGTGCAAAGAACCTGTGGACGGGGGTCTAAGTGAGGGGCGGCGGGAGCGAGAGGATATAAGGGGGTGCGTGAAAAAGACTGGGAGAGTGGAGAACTCAAGAGTGAGAGAGAAAGGTGTGAATGGATAGGGGAAGGATAAAAGGAAAACAAAAACTAATTGGAATCATTTTATTTTATTTTTGACTCCCAGTTCCCTTCCCTCACTTTAGAATTTTATTTAATTAATTATTGTACACAAATAAATGGCTTCAGTCACATTTCTGTCCCAGATAAAACAGAAAATGGTACGTTGGTGTTACAAAAAGTGGGATAAGAATGAGGCGGTTCGGAAAGCTAGCCCAGCCTAGGGAGAAGATCTGATCATGGGCAACAAGAGTGAGGTACAGGCCAAAGTAAACTGCCTTGTGGAGACGAGGCAGATGCTAAGCAGCGAGGGGGGAAACCAGCATTGCAGCACTAAGTTCGTTCAGGAATGCCGGGGGCCACCGAGGCTGAGGAGTCGCCGCTGAATGGGTGAGTTATAATGATTAAAACGCTGACCAGTGCGAGGAGGCCCAGAGCCAGATTGAGGAGATCCTGTGGTTGCTGGCTGTGGCCCAGATCATCCACAGCGACTCTGAGGTGGGGGAGACTCCCTACGCGAGGCCCATGATTGTAGAGAAGGAGGCAAGGCTGTGACAGAGATCGAATGTCGCTTGGTGTTAGATCTCCCTCCCTACCTGCGAGGGTGCTATTTAAAGGGAGCAGAGTACCCTGGACTAAAAGGCACAACACTTTATTCCCGTGGGTAGGTGGAAGTCGGACGGCTAGAAAAGGGACTGAGATACGGTACCTGAACTCAATGACCCGAATGGGAAACGGCGTGGTGTCTGCAGATTTGAGGAGTGGATGCGCTCGTTAACCAAGGACTCATAAGCAAGGGTATAAAATAAGGGCGTAGCAAAGTAATCTGCTCCTTTGTAAATGGTTGGAGTTAACCTAAAAGCAGTAAATGTATTGCTGAGAACCGCAAATGTTTGTTTTGTGTTTGTAAAGTGTCGGCTGTAACTGTTGTTTGTCTTTTTAGACTATCAGTAACAACATCCGATGCTGGAGTACAAGCCAGCATTAACCCGGACATCACTTTTCACCCCAGAATTTCACAGAGTACTGTAATCACCACTAGCACTTAAATTTATTCACTGTCTTGTGTTTGTGTTTCGTATTTAGTATGGGTGTGTATAAAACCTGGACTTTTGGTTATTACCTGGACATTTCTTAGTATCAGATATCATGTTTAAAAATGAAAATACATGTTTGCTGTAACATGTGTTTCCTTCAGAACTACACTTTTGATAATGGCTTTCGATAATGGTGGTGACATCAGAGCAGGAAGTAAACAGACAATAATAAATGTCAGCCAATGCGCTGTTGTGCTGGTTTATTATAAGATCAAAAGGTTTAACAAAACAAAACGGCACACAAAAGAAAACGGCAGGTTGGCCAAAACGGACAGGGAACACACAAGTATCGCACTGTTATAAACCTAGGATGAACAGAAATTATTGTAATGATTAAGCTTTTTAGTTTCTCTTTCACTCATGTCTCGATCTGCCTCTGAACACACAAACCATGTTAAGCTTTATGCTAAAACCATGTTAAGGTTTATTAATAATCACTCACTAATAATCTCACAACTTTATCTGGATGGGACATTTTAACCCCATCCAGACTGTCAAACAAAAACAATAAAATGGCATGCTTTTACAGACAAACAATACATTTTAAATAATAATAATAATAATAATAATAATAATAATAATAAATAATAATAATAATAATAATAATAATAATAATAATAATACAATGAATATCAATACAAAATAATACATATGCACACAGGATGTACCCTGTTACATGGCTATATATGCATGGCTATACTTAATTTAAGACAAAAGCTTGTTCAACACAACTTGAAACAAGAGATGATTACTTACCCATACAGCAGTGTTGCTTTTTTTCTATTGTTCTTGAGATCCCCATCCAGAAGGGGTCTTTCCGTCTCAACCACAGCCAGTTGCTGCTCCTTTCTTCAGATAAGTTATTCACTGTGCGACGCAACTCTTGGCCACTGAACCTGACATCTCTGAGAAACCAGGTTGTAGACTGTGCCACAAATCCTCGACAACCCACCTCCACTGGGTAAACTTGGACTCTCCATCCTCGCTGTTCCGCTTCAGCAGCTTTTGTGCTATAACGCCAGATCTTATTTGTTTTGATGTACCAAGTTTTCATAATGCCACATAACATAAGTAATTTGCTTTTATGCCACTGAAATTCTTCCCCAAACTCGGACTGTGTTTGTATTTACAGTCTATATCAAAGAACAGGTAAATAGGCCTTGTGTACTTTTGGTAGATAACAGTAACAATAAATTATGATCACTGTTTTCTAGGACACAGTTCTACAATTTTACAAGTGAGAGCTAGACAACAGTTTTGCCTGAGGCATGAACTACTTCACACAGATTCAACACTTATTTGGTTTACTCCTGTTGCTCTGTCTGTAAATAGTGTTGGTGTTTATGTGTGTTTTTGTGCTGGTTGGCAAGGATAGAGTTAATTCCTGTCCCTGCTAAAAACATGTGAGTATGTGGATGCTCCTAAATAGAATAATTGGTGATAATTGGGAGCAGCCACATCATATAAAATGAGCGCGCAGGGCTCCATTAAAGAGAGACTACCAGAGAGCTGGAACAACAAGGAGGTACAGTGTTTTGTTTAATCTATAAAACTATATTGGTTTACACCCAAAAGCACCACTTTAATAAAATTATTAGTAGCAGTATTCAACCCACATCTCTATCTGATCACCACCTCATCACAACTGTTTTGTGTTTACCCACTGCACAGCACTTCACATCCTATTGGCACTTTAACATTAAATTATTACAAAACACACAGTTTAACCCATTGCAGTCCTATGTTGGATCAGGTCCGACATTACAATTTTCCGATACCTGACCCTATCTGACATCATCAAAAAGACGTCAAGCTCGGGTCTCTAGTTGTTTTTTCTCCAGAAAAAGCTGAGAAAACCTTTCAATGGCCGAGTGAGACCGATAGGAGCTGAGATAAGCCAAAATAAAATTGGCGGATCTGAGCAATACACAGACCCTGGCCCTGCACCACAGACCTAACAAGAACATAAAAAAACAAGATAGCTGCTTCCGCATCCAGCACTCAAAGAATATCACAGACATTTGCAGAGCTTTTTGAGATGTTATAGTAATAAAATAATGACTTGGATCGCATTATTGAGGAGTTTGGTGATAAAACAGGTCATCAGGAGAGGATTTATCAGTATGCATTACTATGAAGAGGTATGTAATAAATACAGTGAACAAAGGGTGGGGCTTGGCTGGAGATGCAGTACTGAGTGTCCTGCTGTTATGCAGTGCCTTTTAAACCTGTTTTACTGTGAAAAAATACTTTTAAACAGTGTGTGTAAAATAAATTGGACCTGACGTGGTTGACAGGGGCTGAACAAATGGACCACTAAGGGTTAAATAAATATTCAAACTATTTCGGAATAACTGGAGAAAAGAAAAGGGATGCTATTCTAATTTGAGATTGGTGGGATGTGGGGAAAATTAAAATTAAAATTGTCTGCCAGCAATTCACCCAGAATGTCACTAGTGAGCTGAATTGCCAGCCAGCTAGAGAATGAGATTTTAGAGATTGAGAGAGAGAGCTGGGTGGTCAGAGCATGGAGGGGGCTTGTTGCAGCCTGAAAGAGAGGAAACAGTGCCTGGACAGCCTGCTGGAGGAGAAGGTCAATGGGTCCCTGGTAAGACCAAGATTTGTGGAATTACGAGACATGGAAGCCCCCACGACCTCCCTCTTCAGCTTTGAGAAGAACAAAGCTGAAAGAAAACAAATGCTTACACTGAGGCTACCCGGGGAAGATAATTCTCCAGCCATGCAGAGCTTCATCAAAATTTTACTCAGATCTGTACCGGGCTGAGGGCTGTGATCAGAGGGAGACAGAGAGGCTGTTGGAAGGTTTCCCTTGCCTGGGTGAGGAGAGCTGCGGCCTGGACATGGTCATCACACTGGAGGAGCTCACAACTGCTGTCACACAGCTGTCCAATGGAACAGCACCTGGGCTGGAGGGACTGCCAGCTGAATTCTCTAAATATTTCTGAAATTTCATTGGAAATGATCTGTACCAGGTGCTGAATGAATGCCTCTGAGCTGCAGCAGGGCAGTACTGACTACTACCCAAAAAAGGAGACCTCTGTGAGCTGAGGAACTGGTGTCCTGTGTTGTTGCTGTGTTGCGATTATAAGCTCTTCTCTAAAGGTCTGGCCGGCCGACTTAGAGAGGTTAATATTGTGCACAGTGACCAGACATAGTGTGATGAGTCAAAGGGATTTCGGTCTGTGATTCAGCCTCCCGACAGTAGATGGCATCAAACCAACTCAGGACTTCCCTTACCAAGATCTCGTGACCATGGCAAAAGTCATCTTTTTGAGGGGCGGCACCTTAGTGAGGGGCGGAAGTACGAGTATGTAAATTCCAGCCACTGGAGTCAAGTGAAGGATAAGGACACTTGTCGGTTGGGGATTGGTGTTCCACTGACTACAGAGGCGGGACATTACATACTAAAGGGAACGTACTACTGTGTTCGGGGTTGGTCCGAAAGTAAAATAGGAGGAGAAATGGGTGGAGGGAGAGACTAGTTTGATGCAGCAGGATTTTTTAAAAAAAAACACTTATATTTCTTTTGTCTTTTTTTGTTTATGTATGGTTCGCCACGACGACGATTAAAGATGAGTTCTCACGGTTTGTTTTGGATTTCACCCCTGCACTCCTTCCCTCACACATTTTGTTTTCTTTTGTTATTTAATTATTTTGTTGTGTATAGATAATAAAAATAAATTATTTTATGCTGTTATCCCTGGATGAAGAGACCAATCTACAGTTTCACTCTGTAGAGAAGAGGCAGCTATACAGCACTGTGGTTAAAACCTAGCATTATCAGACGTGAAGACCTGACTGACACCAAGTGGGGTTCACCTGGAGATGGAGGAGTCTGCGCTGTTGTAATGGAAGGTGCTGTGCAAGTTGCCTCAGCCCAAGAGCTCCAGGGACCTGCAGTGGTGAGTGTTGCACGGCATTGTCGCCATTAACCACTGGCTGAGCGGGGCTGACCCAGGTGTGGGGGAGCAGTGCAACTTCTGCCCCGCCATGAAAACAGTGTTCCATCTCTTTACAGTCTACGATTCCAGCCATTTTTTTTATTTTTTAGAAGGCCTGCTGACGAACCTCGGGGAGCTTTTCACTAAAAAATTATTAATTTTAAATATTAAGTATTCTTTTAAATATTGTCATCGGTATGCCCTGATAAATTTTCTCCTGTGTCAAGCAAAACTCAGGATTTAAAAATCCCATAAGAACAGACTGTCCAGCACTGGTAAATCGCTGCGCGGAAATTGTAAAATCCGCCCAATAGAGCGATTTTTACAATATTCTTAAGAAATAAAAATAAAGTATTTCATAATTATTATTTGTATTTCATTTGTACTTCATGTGACAATATGCAATTTGGATGGGAATTTAAAATACTACACACTGTAAACATGAAAATGGATGTCTCTATAAGGGCAAAAAATATGTCTGCAGCAGATAACTTAAAGCAGTATCCAGCAGGTGTTGTACACTGCAATGGAGGTAAGCTCTTCTGTACGTCCTGCAATGTTACCATAGATCACTGCCGTGAATTGTCTGTTGACATGCATTTAGAGTCAAGTATTCACCAAAAAAGAAAGTCAGAAATCCAGAACAGTACTGCGACTACTTTACTTGCATAGAAACAAAAAATGTTGACTTCCTGTTCCAAAAGTCCACTGAAAACCGTCAAGCATGAAACACATTCAGTTTTGACCTGACAGAGGCGTTTGTTTGTGCAAATATCGCTCTGAAAAATCGGACAACCAAAAGTTACGTAAATTCTTCAGACTGAGTGTAGCAAATGGTGGAGTGATTCTTTCATCAGCCCAGCTGAGACATGAATACTTACCTAAAGTTGCCGAGTATCATAAGCAGGAGATTATGGAATTGGTAAAATGTCTGGTTGCTTCTCAGTGGCCACTGACAATTCGACGGATGCCCAAAATCAGTATTGGTTACACATTGTATTTGTTTTGCGAGGCCTAAACGGTGAGCATGCATCTGACGTATTAGAACTGAAAGCTGTACTTGCAAATACAGATCTCTCTCTCTCTCTCTTTCTCTCTCTCTCTTTCTCTCTCTCATGGTATATGCTGGGGGTGGTTGGGAGTTGCTGTATGAGGTTGTTGGAGCTTTGGTGAATCTCTGATTCTTTTCTTTTTTTTCATTTTCTTTATAAACTTTAAAATTAGTTTTTTTACTTTTAACGACATTTATTGTTTGGAGTGTTTATTTTTTTACGAGTTTGGTAGAGGTGTAACTTAGTAAGAAGGGGAGGAGGCGGCTGTTAGCCATGATGGTGTCTCGGTTGGATGGAGAGCCCTCGTCCACCCACCACGGTTTCAGGTGTGTACCTGAGAGCGGAGCCTCGTGGAAGATGTGCTGCTGGCTGTGGGAGAGAAGATTGGATGTGAAAATATCTTCTCTGCATCACGTATGAATAAAGCAGTAGTGGTTCTGAAGAAAGAAAATCTAGTTAATAGATTGATTGAAAGTGGTGTGTGGGTAAATGTGGCCGTTTTGTGACCGTTTTGTGGCCGTTGTCGTCTCTGGCTACATTATTTCTAATGTTTCCCTGTTTATAAAAAATGAGGTTATGGAGAAAGAAATTACACAATTTGGGAAAATGACAAGTCCAATGAAAATGATTCCATTGGGCTGCAAGAGTGCAGAGGTAAGACATGTTCTTTCATTCAGAAGGCAAGTTTTTATGTTTTTAAATTCACCATCAAAAACATTAGATGTTTCTTTTTGCTGTCGGCACAGGGAGCATTCATATGTAGTGTATACGAGTACTGATAACATGAGTTGTTTTAAGTATGGAGATATCAGGCATAGGAAGGTTGCCTGTCTGCACAGAGAGAAAGACCCTAGTGAGGGAAGGTAGGGTGCTGGGAGTGAGAGAAACATAAGCTCTGAAGCTGAGGTCTCAAAGGGAGGCACCCCTGAGCTTCTGAACCCTTGCGATGGGGAAAGCAGAGCTGAAGGGGCACAGGATCCACAGCCTGGAGTGATTGCGGCTGGAGAGCCGAGTGGGGAAATTGTGAGAGATCTGGCAGAGAAGTCGGGTCTGTCAGAGGAGGAAGGGGAGATGGAGGGGGGCTTCTCCTCTAATCTCTCTGAAATTCCAACCAGTCAGATAGGGAAATGTGAGCTGTATTCTCTTCAGTATTTGATCATTTTTTAGACGAGACAAAAGAAAAAAAAGTAAAATTATTAGATTTTTTTTCCGGAAAGCAATATGTTTATGATATCAATGAAATCGATTTGTAAATGCAATGGGTATGATGAGCTGAGTCAAAAGAAAAGATATAGGCTGCTGCACAAAAGGTGATTGGTGCTTCAAAAAATAAATGTTGGATAAAAATTGCACAGGTGCTTTTCTATTCTGTTTTCTGTTTTTGTTTTTACTTTGTTTTTCCTTCTCTTACTCTTCAATGAAGTGTTTACACGTGGGCTCTCTTAATATAAATGGTGCCACTGACGGGGGTGAAAGAGCTTTGTTGTTTGAGTTTATCAAAGTGTCAGGAAATAGGGTCAGTGCAGCCAGGTTTGAAAAGGTTTTATGTTTTGAAGACCATGAATTATAAGGTTTTTAAATGTTCTATATTTCCTACAAGCCTGTTGGATCACCATTTGGTAGCAGTGAATTTGTCTCTTTTTCCAGCACCCCGTGATCACTATTATTGGCATTTTAATATAAAACTCTTGTAATGATTAGGGCTCGTTTCACTGAATGATATGAATGCCCCCAGCTCATATTTTTTTAGTCTGGAGCGGAGTGCTGTGCAGTGCAGGCAGATGCATTGTCTCCAGCTGCCCTGTAAGAAAGTGACAACAAACCCAGGAGAGATGTGGGGAAAGGCTATGTCCTTTTATACAGACCTTTTTCAGACTGAAGGTTCTGACCTGGAGCACACGGCGCTATTGCATCAGCTACGCTGGCCCCAGAGCAAAGGAGTGTGTTGGATACTGCGCTCAGTCTACAGGAGCTTACAGTGGCTGTCTAACAACTATCAACCGTGTACCAGGTATCGACGGGCGGACTGCAGAGTTTTACAAGCGACTTGCGACAAGTGACAAGCATTGGGGAGGACTTTTATGAGGTGGTGCAAGTCAGCTTTTGAGAGTAGGAGCTGCCGCACAGCTGCTGTCGGGCAGTGCTTACACTGCTGTCAAAAAAAGGATATTGTGTCTCTTGAAGAACTGGAGACCTGTTGCACTGCTTTGTGTGGAATATAAGATTTTGTCCAAGAGTCTCGGTAATAGGCTCAGGGACCACCTAGCAGCAGTGGTACACAGGAATCAGACATATTGTGTTCCTGATAGGACAATCAAGGACAACCTATTTCTGATCTGGGACATTTTAGGTGTTTCAAAATTTTTCCATGTGGACGTCAGGTTGCTTTCTCTTGATCAAGCTTTTTATTGAGTGGATCGTGATTACCGGTTTGAGACTCTAAAAGCCTTTGGGTTTGGGGAGGGTTTTGTGTCTTGGGTGCTGCTGCTGTACAGGGGGGCATCCTGTATGGTGAAGGTGACGGGGGTCTAAGCCAGCCCCTCGCAGTGCAGAGGGGGATCTGGCAGGGCTGCCCTCTCCCAGGACAACTGTACACCCTGGCCATAGAGCCCCTACTGTGCTTGCTGCGGAGCAGACTGAGTGGGCTGGTAATGCCCAGGACCCCGCAGACTCCAGCCATTACGCTGTCAGCTTAGGCAGATGATATGACAGTGCTGATCAGCAGTGAGGAAGATGTGCAGGCCCTCAGTGTTCTCTCATTCTATGAGAAAGCCTCCTCTGTAAGGCTTAACTGGGATAAGAGTGAGGCGTGGCTGTGTGGATCCTGGCAAGGAAGGGGCCCCCCGCAGCTCCCTGGGGCCTTACAGTGGGGCTGGGTTAAAGGTTTTGGGAGTGTGATGAGAATGGAACCTTTTGTACATAAAAACTGGGAAGGGATGGTGGAGATGATGGGTGCCTGGTTGTCAGTGGAAATGGTTGTTCCCCAGCTGTAATATAGGGGGAGGTGCTGGTGGTAAATAACTTGGTGGCTTCTATGCTGTGGTGTAGGCTGGCAGTTCTGGACCCACCTAGAGGATTGTTGTCAGAGATACAGAAGATGTTGGTACATTTCCTCTGGTCTGGGCAACACTGGTTGAAAACAGCAGTGTTGTACCTGTGGCTGCAAGAGAGGGAGCAAGGTCTGGTAGATATGCAGCTTGAGCACATGGATATCACTTGGCTAACACAGTTTTATAGTTCTGTGTTGCAGGCCTGGCAGGTGTTTGTGGTTTCACTTTGTGAGGAAGTAGCACAGGGCCCCTGGGTGCTGGAGGAGCCCCTCCTATACAATCCAGTTTTTCCAGTAGAGGCTCTGGATTCTCCTATTCTGTGTGGACAGTTTATAATAGCAGGGGTAACAAAACTGGCTGACCTGCGTGGAGTGGGGGGGGGGGGGGGGGGGGGGGGGGGACGTGGGTGAAGGAGTGCACAGGAATTAGCACAACACACAGGAGTTCACTCAGTCAGGTGTGTCGAACAGATTTTGGACAAGGTGTCTGCAGTGGTACCCAGCTCCTTCAAGGAGTTCTTGACAGGGGAAGACACAAATCACAGGGAACAGGAGCTGGTTTTCTCTGCCCTGATAGTTACACCTGCTGTCAGGGAGTGGCAGGATAGTGAAGGGAGTTTGCTCTCCTTCAATACTCTTACAGTGGGAGCTTTCCACACAGTTAATAAGAAGGTATGGTGCTATGTAAAGGATGGTTATTTAAATTCATTGATAGAGGTCAGGGATTCTAAATGGAGGGAGGTTTTAGGTACTGGCCCTTCTACTGCAATAAACTGGAGAATATTGTATAAGTTGCCAGTTTTTAAGAGGACAGAGGATCTTCAATGGAGAATTATACATGGGGTGATAGCCACTAATAAACACCTGGCACACCTTGATTCAGTGGTGGAGGAGGGTTGCCCTTTTTGCTCGCAGGCGGAGTCAGTGGTACAGTGTGATCGGCTGGATGCTCTGTTCAGACTGCTGGGGGAGGTGTTTGAGAGGCTGGGGATAGTTTTCACTTTGAAGCTTTTTATTTTTGGGCCCAAGTATTCATTTCTACAAAGAAATAAAATGTGTTTGATGAATTTTGGTTTTGGGCAGGCAAAACTGGCAATATTGTTTTTGTCTCTGTGCGCCTAAGAGTCGAACACGCTTATCATGGGCTAGTCCTTGATATGGGGACTTTTGAAGAGAAATAGTGTGTTGGTAATAGTGTCTGTGAGGTAGATGGGGAAGGGGACTTACAGATGGTAATTTAAATATTTAAACTATGTTTATGGAATTTAATGTATAACTAGGTTATAAATGGTGGATATTTGTGTTGTTGTTAGAACTTGCAATATTCCATCTTTTTTTTATACATGAGAGAATAAAAATTACTTCTGCTTTACTTTAGCAAAAGATCTTCAGCACAAAAGAAATGATGGGAGAGAACAATGTTGCTAATATTAGTGAGAACGAATTGGAAGCCATGGCTATCACAGCTAGTTGATACTATAGATTTACTAACTCTATATCGTGTATCACACATTTTATAAACAACAAAAATGCAGGTAATCTTTGAACTGCATTTTTACAAAACAGTTCAATATTAATTATTTCAGAAAATTGACAATTGTTTAAACCATGAAGGGGTTAACAGTAATGCCTTTTTTTTCTATGCAGTGATTTGTATCCTCTACATGATGTGTTTTGAAGGTCTCAACACAGACTAGAAAAGTAATCTAATTACCTATATGACAAAATGGCTTGTGTCTTCTCAGCAAGACAGCCAATTCCTTAATGGACTAAGAATGTTCTTCCTTTTCAAACCTTTAGAAATACTAAAAGAAACTGAAATTCAATGACAAATAGTTTGACTAGAAGTATTTTATGATGTCTGAAGGCTTTGAAGCAAACTTCTATTCAGAAGGCTTCCAGTTAAATATCAAATTTATTCACATTTATTCACGATTTAAATAATCTGCTTGTACCTTTGTATGAAATCTTGCTCACATGATTCCTTATGGGGTATATGAAATATACTGTCCTAAAAATAGTCAGCCGAGACGTGTGGTTTTGAGATCCCTATACTTCACACTGAAATGCAAAATATTGAAAGGTCATGAATATTATATGAAACATAACCAAATTCAAACCTGCTGCGGAGAGAAATGATGTTCCTGGGTCACCGCTGAGCACTGTGGCGATCACCACAGAGGCAGACAAGACCACGTGCGTGAAGGACTGGCCAGTCCCGGACAACCCCCGACAGATGAAAGTGTTATTATGACTCATCTCCTATTGCCGGAGGTTCATGCAGGATTTATCCCTGGTTGCTGCCCCCAGACACAGCCACCAGTGAAAAGACAAAATGTTTGTGTGGACCCCTGAAAGACAGGAGTCGTGGGATGCCCTGAAGAGTGCATTATATTAGATCCCTGTGTTAACCCCACCTGCTGCATTTTCATCATGTGAAATTGGAGGAAACGCTGTGTAACTGCATAATAAAAGATAGACTATTATACATATAACACCCACAGTACAGAAATGTTCATAATGATCAACAAAACGAGTACATTTAAAAAAAAAAATGTAAAGCTGGTACAATCGTATCGCAGAGAAACTGAAGGGGGGACAGGACATTAAAACAAGGTAAAGGCAATCAACCAAATAAACAAATGACATAGAACGTCTTTACAGCACTGAATTATTTTTCTGTAACTCACTGAAGCCCACCTAATATAATATATATATATATATATATATATATATATATATATATATATATATATATATATATATATATATATATATATATAGTTAACTTGCTCACCACACACAGACTCACACGTGTTCTTTTCCCTTCAAAGTAACGACCCAACACAAAGGATTGAAAGGAACAGCGCTCACACACACTTTTAATAAACAAAAATGAAAGAAAAAAATACCTAGCTCCTATTTGGAGCACTAACTAAACATTCACCAGATACCTATTATAATAAAACCGGACACCTAAGTGGTTTACCGGCTGACACAAAAACATTAAACACCAAAAACAATTTCAAAGTACCTTTTGCATAACGGTTGAAAACACCATCAACCAGGCCCTCCACACAGCAACAGCACTGAGCAGACTGACTGCTTTCCTTTAATATAAATATATATTTCTATTATATAGAACTAGATATATATATTACACACACAGTGCCTTGCAAAAGTATTCAGACCCCTGACCAATTCTCTCATATTACCGAATTACAAATGGTACTGAAATTTCGTTCTGTTTGATATTTTATTTTTAAACACTGAAACTAAGAATCAATTATTGTAAGGTGACACTGGTTTTATGTAGGGAAATATTTTTAAGAAAAATAAAAAACTGAAATATCTTGCTTGCATAAATATTCAACCCCTACACATTAATATTTGGTAGAGCCACCTTTCTCTGCAATAACAGCTTTAACTCAATACATTATTTTTCCAGTGCCATAGGTACCATTGTTCAAGCTGCAGGTAAAATAATAATTTCACCTCCCTCACTCTTGGTCACTTGGTCAGGGGTCTGAATACTTTTGCAAGGCACTATATATATTAGCATTGGTTTTATCCTTAATACAAGGGCAGTAAAATGCAACTGACATGTATCTGGGTAACGGATATCTGAGTGCTGACTGTAATTAGATGAATACATCTGAAATTGCATTGGGTCCAATTTGTAAAAGGTGGGGGGGTGGGGGGCTATGACAAGAGCAAATTGAATATGCACTATAAATTAGGAGACCAAATTTGTCAAGTAATGGCTTAACAGTTAAAATGCATTTTCTGCTCCATTAATTAGAAAAAATGCCACAGCCAAATGGTGGTTAGCATAGGTGAGGACTATTGATTCGGAATACAAATTTAAATAAATACAACATACTGACGCAGTGGTTTTCAATGGGATACTGTTTCCAGTATAAAATAACACTATGTAACACAATTTTTGTTCCTTGGTAGTAAGTGTTATTTCCTAATTGCTTATGCCTCAAAAGTATAGAAAATGGCTATTATTCCCCACAGACTTTGCTTTTGTGACCAGGACAGTGATATTTTGAAATTTACCTATTTCCAATGAGAAAACGAGCAAATTTGTGTCTTTTCGTTCACATAAAGTCAGAAAAAAACAACATATGAATCCAAATTAACATGTATTTATACTAAAGTAATACAAAAATGACTACAAAAGATTTAGAAGTGAGTAGTTTTTCGAGAATTACGATTATACTGTAAATCACTTTCATGAATCAGCCCCCAAATGTAGTCTCCCATCATGTTCTTGCTATACTGTCCTTGGTAGCAGCGTTCAAAGTCCAGTATATCCTGGTGGAAGTGCTCGCCTTGCTCCTCCAAGTACGCTCCCATGTTCTCCTTGAATTTATCAAGCTGAGCATCAAAGATATGGACTTTGAGGGACATCCTACAGCCCATTGTGCCGTAGTTCTTCACCAGAGTCTCAACCAGCTCCACATAGTTTTCGGCCTTGTGATTGCCCAGGAAGCCCCGAACCACTGCGACAAAGCTGTTCCAAGCCGCTTTCTCCTTAGTAGTGAGCTTCTTGGGGAATTCATTGCACTCCAGGATCTTCTTTATCTGTGGTCTGACGAAGACACCGGCTTTGACCTTTGCCTCAGACAGCTTAGGGAAGAAGTCTTGAAGGTACTTGAAGGCTGCCGACTCATTATCTAGAGCTCTGACAAATTGTTTCATAAGGCCCAATTTGATGTGCAGTGGTGGCATCAGCACCTTCCGGGGGTCCACCTGTGGCTCCCACTTGACGTTGTTCCTCCCCACAGAGAACTCAGTCCGCTGTGGCCAGTCCCGCCTGTGGTAGTGTGCCTTGGTGTCCCTGCTGTCCCAAAGGCAAAGGTAGCAGGGAAACTTGGTAAAACCGCCTTGGAGACCCATGGAATGCCACCATTTTGAAGTTTCCTATGATCTCCCAGCCGTGAGAGACGGGTACGTGTTACCATTATGGAGCAGCACGGCTTTGAGACACCTGGATGAGCTGTCAATGAAGAGGAGCCACTCATTCTGGTTACAGGTGATTTCCGATTGCCTCGAACAGACTGGTCACATTGTGGCAGAAGCAGAGCCCATCTTGACGGGTGAAGAAGCTGGAAAAAGGTTGGTAACGCTTTTTCTGATCTGCAACTTGCACACTTTCATCCAACAAGTTCCACTGCTTGAGCCTAAACATCAAAAGCTCGGCATTGGACTTGGTGAGACCAAGATCTCTAATCAAGTCGTTGAGGTCTTTTTGGTTGGGGTAGTATGGGTTTCTCTCCTCAGCTCCACCTCTGAAATTGTCATCTGGATCTACAACGTCTTCCTCGCTCTCTGACTTGCTGCTCTCTTCTAAAGACGGCTGCTCTCTCTCCGGAGGAGTGGGTACGGGGAGCTCATGGCAGTGTGGCACCGGGGCGATGGACGAAGGAAGGTCCGGATACGTGATAGCAGGTGAATTCTTGCCAGTCCGACGTTTGGAAGGGTCCCCATGCAGAAGTAGCAGTTGCTTGAGTGGTCAGTGGGTTACCGCCAAATTCTTGGGATAGCGAACTTCATGGCTCTCTTTTCCCCTCTGTACCATCCTACAAAAATACATTTATTTCACCCATGACTAATGTGTAAGAGATTCTCGCAACATTTTTCATATATGATATATTTTTTCAATAACATTGAAATTGTAAAACATTTTAAAATTAAAAACTTTTACAATTTTTAAAATTTTAACAAATTTTATAACTAAAATTCCGAGCAACAATTGTCCATCTTACCTTCCAGAGTTTTTTTGCAGTGCTTGCAGGTGAAATGAGGTGCCCAGGGTTTGTCTTGATTCCCGACAGGCATGCCGTAAAATGCCTTGTAGGCCTCACACATCTTAGCACATGCTTCCACGGAGTACTTTTTCGCTCTTGTCTTGATAAATTGGCCGCAGACATAGCAAAATGTGTCTGCTGAAAGCTTGCAACCTCTTGATGCCATCTCAGAAAAATGCAGATATATATCCACTTAGGCAGCTGGAACTAAACTGAACTGGTGGGCTTAAGGCCCCTGTATTTATACTACTATTTATATTACTGGAAAGTTCTAGAAGTTACTCCAAGTTTACTCAGCACTGGATCTATCTGGAATGTTCTAGAAAATAGGTACATTTCAAAAAATCACTGTCCTGGTCACAAAAGCAAAGTTTGTGGGGAATAATAGCCATGTTCTATACTTTTGAGGCATAAGCAATTAGGAAATAACACTTACTACCCAGGAACAAAAAAAAAAAAAAAAAAATTTACACGGTGTAATATACAATATTTTAAACAAGGTGCAGCTGTGGCAATGTAAATAAAAATAACATCTGACATCACGCTTTATCAGGCTGTGGTTCTGTGGTGCCTCAAGTTGTCAGAGGAAGGAGAAGGGAAATAAATAACACAGTAAAAAATAAAGTGCTAGGATATTCTACTGTACCTTACTGGGCTATAGGGATACCTATGTCATTTTAGCAAAGTCACTGTTGTCAAGATGCGTCTATGATGTCATGTGTCTCCTGCTGAACAAATATTACATCAATGTATTTTCCTGCCACCATAGTGCAGCAGCAACAAACAAACAACATAAAAGTTTGTGGCATGGTTAAATGCCCAGTTACTCTAAAGGGGTGTTGTCCAGGGGCGGTTGGTTAACACTGTTCGCTTGCTCGCCGAACCCCCAGTCTCTTATTAATGAAATGTGCTTTCCTTCTTCTGGGTGATGTTCATTTAATTTCCTCCTCTCACATGACACTAGCACATCAACAATGCTGTTCATCCCATCTGTTTAATGGGCTGAAGCCGGGCTGTGCTCACTCAGAAATGCGAGCACCCAAATCTACTGTGCACATGCACAGTAGCAGCCAGCCGTCAGCCAGGACTGGCTATGATTGGCTTAAAAATGTTTGGACAGAGCGCTGCTGATTAGCGAACACAGTGATCAGGGCGTATGTGCCAAGAAAACAAAGGCTATAAATATGAGCAGCAAGACTTCATCTCTTTTCAGTCTTGCATGGTGTGTTACTTTGCGGAATGACAGAAAACGTTTAAGCTGTTTAAATATTAAAATAAAATTCAAGTCTAATTATCTTTGACTAACTTTAAATTAATGTTATTTGTCTTATTTGTTGCTGAATGTGACAATTTTTCTTTGTTTTTTTTGTTGTTGTTAATTTACTGACCACTACTGCCTGTTTGAGGTAATTGGTTATTAAAGTATATTTGTATTATTTAGTACATTAAACAATTAAAATATACACACACACACACCATATATATAGATATATATATATATATATATATATATATATATATATATATATATATATATATATATATATATATATATATATGATATATATATTTAGAACACTGCACACGGTCCGATTTTTTTTCTAGGTGTGTTTTTAATTTTTTTTTTTTTTTTTTTTACTGTTTGTTTGTAGCTGATCAGTCTTTTATTAGGTCTATATAAATGATCTGTCGGTTCCTGAAAAAAAAAAAAAAAACATCTTCTAAATTGTGTTTTTTTTTTCCCTTTGGTGTTAATTGTGACTTCCATCTGATGTCTTATTTTTTTCCTGTTCTTGGTCTTTAAACTTGGGATTGATTTAGATTCAGTGATAACTTAAATTTAAATTTTAAAAGTAAAAAAAATCTAAACATTTGCCACAATAAGGCATCGCAGAGCAAACTTTGTGAATTGCTTCTAACAAGAAAAAAATCCACTGGACAGTGCTTTCACCACTGAGATTGCCCCCTAGACCTCATCCCCTCATCTGCATCTGAGGTGGGAATACCCAAAAATGTTGGCCACCTGCCACCATTGGTGTTAACTAGTTGCTGAAAGTTGCATAAACCAGAACTGTTGTATTTACAGGGTCCCATGTGGACCTCTGGGGCCAATTTTTCAAATTTATAATCTGGATGAAAGTGATCTGGATTTTGTAATCCTATATTTTGTGATCGAGATTACTTTTATCTGGATAATTTTGATCAGGTTTTTCTGAAAATGTCACTGCTGGATTACGTTTATCCAGATAACAAGTAATCATGATTATGAAATCCAGTTTTTGAATAGGATTATTTTTAATAATTTATTTTTTATTTTTTTAAGAGGCTTTATTTATGATATAACCTAATTTAACAAAATAAATAAGATTGTGGTAATAATGATGAAAATACAACTTAATTTTTTAAAATATTATTTTATCACTTAATATTAGTACACATATAATGCATGCAAATAATGGTTATTTTATTTATGCCTACTTAGCAAAATTGAAATAACTAAATCTAAATTGAATAAAAATAAAACTTTTGAAAAAAGGATATCTGTGTTTAGAGACATCTTCTTCATCTTCCTCGTCGGTTGGGAGTCCAGCATCTCTCAGATGAGCTTTAAGGAGGCGTATGTGAAGGCATATGTGTCTCCCCCGTTGTCCTTGCCTCCACTGCTCTCTCTCACCTCCCGCCTAATAATTCCTTCTCCCAACTTTATGTAGACTCTGCTATCCCCACCCTCTTCTCTTCCCTCACCTCCTCTCTCGACTCTTTTTGTCCACTCACCTCCCGACCTGCCGGCCCCTCTCCTCCCCAACCTTGGCTCTCCTCTGTGCTCCACTCAGCAACAACCAAACTGCACTCTGCTGAAAAGAAATGAAAGAGAACCAAACTCTTTGCTGCACTAGACCTCTACCGCTCTCTCCTCTCCTCCTTCTCCTCTACTCTTTCCTCTGCCAAATGCTTCTATTTCCAAACTATTACCCAATCCGGAAACTATTCTATACCTTCTCCTCCCTCCTCAACCTTCTCCCCCTCCTCCTCCCTCCTCTATCTCCTCTGACGACTTTGCCTCTTTCTCCTCTAAAATCTTGGATATCCGCAAACTCTTTAACACCTCTCCCTCCCCCCTACCCTCTCCTGCTCCAACCCCAACATCCTCTGTTTCCCTTACTAACTCACTCTCCTTCCGTCCTTCTCTCACCTCTCAGACCCTGAACTCTGCTCTCTCCTCCAGGGCCACAAACTCAGCACATGTGCCCTGGACCCCTTCCCCACTCACCTTTCAAGCTGCTGCTCCTGCTCTATTCCCATTCATATTCTCCTTTCTCAGCACATCTCTCATCTCTGGCTTCTTTCTCTCTGTCTTCAAACAAGCCCCCCTCCCGGTCTCTGCTCTCCTGTCTGTCACTAACTCGCTAAACACTGCCCGTGCTTCCTCTCTCCCTCTGTCCTAATTCTCATCGATCTCTCTGCTGCCTTTGACATTGTCAATCAGTTTATTCTCCTATCCTCTCTCGATGACTTGTGAATCTCTGGCACTGCTCTGGCCTGGTTCTCCTCCTGCCTCTTTGACTGCACATACCATGTAACCTGGCGTGGCTCAACCTCCACACCTCACCCTCTCTCAACAGCAGTCCCCCAAGGATCAGTCTTGGGTCCTCTCCTGTTATCTCTCTACACCCGCTCCCTGGGCCCCTCATCGCATCCTATGGTTTATCATACCATTTATATGCTGATGATGTTCAGATCTTCCTCTCCTCAGTGGTGGAACAACCTTCCTATGGATGTCAGGACTGCCCAGTCCCTGACCACCTTCCGGCGTCTCCTCAAGATACACCTCTTCAGACAACACCTGTAAAACTTAACTCTTCCCTTCTGGACAATATAGCACTCTGCCTTTAATGCACTTTAACTTGCATGTATCTGCTCCCTATTTTACTGTATTTAATCCTGCACTTAATCTAATCTGTAGTATTTTGTATTTCACTTGCACTCGTATCTAACCCTGATGTAACTATCAGCACTATTATTTGCTTTTTAAATGCCCCGATATCAAATCGTACTGTGTTTTGTATTTGCTCTTATTAGGACTGAAGTCACTGTATTTTATATCTTGCTCTTAACTGTACTATAATTCTTGATATGTATTTTTTGTATACAGCTGTAATTCTCCCTGGGTAAATTAATAAGTAATAATAACAATAATAATACTATGCATATGCTTTTTTTTAATTAAAGCTATACCACTAAATACATGTTTTTCTTTCTGCTTGCATGGATACAAGATTTCCATTACCTGAGAGTAGATGTTAAAACTTCATGCTGATTTGAACTCGGCTCTCGCCAAGATAAGCACCAACTAAGACATAGCTTTACAGTAAACGAATGTCATCCATCTGCATCTCCATCCATCTGCATTTCTTTCCAATTGATGATGTAGATATCCTTCTGCCTGGTGTTGATGGCTGAAGTTTAATGCTGGCTCCCCAGCGCATCAGTACACACATAATGGCTGCGATGCTGGCTCCGAGGATCAACCACAGTGTGGTCTCCTCAGCATATTAGCATGACAACTGTCTGGATTGAGCTAAGTAGGGTACATCTCTGGGGTCCTCAAGGGGGCACCTTCCATCCTCTGTGTTTTGTCGACTAGCCCACAACTCCTAAAGAGGGCTCAACAGTGATTCTGGCACCCAGCATCACCCCCCACCCCCCACCCCTCCCTCCGTGTCCCACTCAACTCAGCCCAGCTTACTTACCCATACATTAGCGTTGATTTCTTTCTATTTTGCTTGAGATTCCCAGCCAAAATCTTTCCGTCACAGCCACAGTCAGTTGCTGCTCCTTTCTGCTGCTTCAGATAAGTTCTTCACTGTGCGATGCAACTCATGGCCACTGAACCTGACATCTCTGAGAAACCGGGTTGTAGAGTGTGCCACAAATGCTCGACAACCCACCTCCACTGGGTAAACTCAGACTCTCCATTCTCGCTGTTTCGCTTCAGCAGCTAGTTGAGCATACCAAAGTTTCTTCCTCTCAAATGCCTTATCCACAGCATCCTCCCATGGGACTGTTAACTCTACCAGATGAACAAGGCATGCTGATCCAGACCACAAGATAATGTCTGGTCGAAGATTACTGGTTGCAATCTCAGGTGGAAAAATAAGCCGTTGATCAACATCTGCCAGCATTTTCCAGTCTCTAGCAGCTTCTTGTTGTTTTTTGTGCGTAATGCTTTGATGGAACTGGTGGCAACTTATTGGTCATGGTACGCTTGTCTACCAATACTAAGGCCAAACATCACAGCACCTGGTCATGGCACCAAGTAAACCATCCTTGGCTAAGACCCACCTTACATTCTGTCAAAGTGTGCCTTAATGTTGCAGGTGATGAACACAAAGGATATGAAGGATCCTCACCCATGGGATGGGAGAACATCATATGTTGATCTGATAAGGAAACTGATCCTGCTCTGTTTCATTGTCCATTGGTCTTGCCAGCCAATCTTGTGTTGTTCCACACTCTCCCATCTCATCCATTCTTCCTGCCTGGCTTGCGAAATGGCCTTTACACACCTCATCCTCTCCTCCTGCTTTTGCACCTTGTTGACTGCCAGCTTCCTCCATTGAGCTGGGGTTGCCTTTTGCCATGTAGGAGGAGCTGAACTGAGATCAAGATCCCCTCTTCCTTGCTGAACTTGCACCATAATATGACCAATTCGAAGGGCAGTCTTTGCAACTTCCACGGCTTTCTTTACCGACCACTTCCTTCCAGTTTTCAACACAGGTGCTGCCTCCCTTACGCATTTGTCACATGAATCTACTAATATCATTTCCAGTCAAACCTTGGCGCACTTAAACTCCTCGGTTAGAGCAGAGACTGGTAGATGCAGCATTGGTTTACCATAAAGTCCCACTCTGCTGAGGCATATGAACTCCTGACATAAACTGATTAAAGCTTCCAGCTTCTCAGCTGCTGTCAAAGAAACCTCGTACACAGTCAGTGGCCACAGCAGCCTTGGCAGTAGACCAAACTGAAAGCACCAGAGTTTCAGTTTGCCCAGTAAAGCGCTGCTGTCTATGCTCTTCAATCCTTCCACTGCTTGTTGTCTAACTTCTCCCACATGAGCTGTGTCCTTTAGATCCCTGTCGTACCATCTCCCAAGACTTTTCACTGGCTTTTCAGACACTGTTGGTATTGCCTCACCATTAATGTAGAACCTTTTATCTACTACTTTACCTTTAATTATAGAGATGTTCCTTGATTTAGTGGGCTTGAATTGCATTTGTGCCCATTCGATGTTATTGGTTAATTTGCCCAATTACCGATTAGTGCAGGCTACTGTTATAGTCATGGTTGTCATGTCATCCATGTATGCTCGAATTGGTGGTATACGCATTCCAGAAGCCAAGTCCTCTCCTCCCACTAATCATTTTGATACCCTAATAATTACTTCCATTGCCATGGTAAAAGCCAGTGGAGAAATGGTGCATCGCCATTATTCCAACTTCTAGGCATTGCCATGTACTGCTGAATTCTGAACTTGAAAAATAAAATTTAAAATCTCCAAAGTAGGCTTTCACTAAATATGTTATTGGCATTGGTACACTGAAAAAATAAAATGCTGCCCAAGGAAGTTCATGTGGCACTGAACCCTATGCTTTAGCCAAATCCAGGAATGTCACATGGAGTTTCTATTTGTTTCTTTAATTGGTAGGTTGAGCAATAGATCTCTGAGCAATAATGCTGAAGAAAATATTGCCTTCTACATTTAATAGGGAAATAGGATGAAACTGACTGATGCTTGTAGAATCTTAAATAAATATGTAAGTACTGTATTCTAACACTCTATTTGGACATATAGTGTGTATTTTCTATGACAATTCAAACAAAATATCAATGTTCTGTGATAATTTAAAAGCTAAATCCACCTTTGCAGTAGGATCACAATAATCCTGGTATTTTGGGTCAAAGTAATCCTGATCTCCTCTTTAAATTCTGAAAAACCAAACTGAAACATTTTATCGCGATTACAAATGCGATCAGATTACCAAAACGAAATCTGGATCACAGTAATCCCGATTGCAAAATCCCAATTGTACAATATAATCCAGATCAAACGTGGAAATCCAATTACCAACGTTTTGACAAACCTGCCCCTGGGGACTGTATATTTTAATCTCCTACTACCCTTCATTTGATTACACATATGCAATTAGTCTTGTTTAGAAAATACAATAAAATGTCTTGACTAGAAGTCCTTTTCAGTGTCTTCTTGCTTTGTTTATCCGTGAAACACAGTTGGGTATTTTGGTAAGTCCTATAAGAAGAATTATAGCTCCTCAAAGTTGAAGATAAGTATAACATTTTTGATCCTCATGGATAAAATAAATTATTAAAACATGAAAAATAGACAGCCCCAGTAGTAAAATGGGATACAACATCTAATTTACATGGGGGCGAAGTTTGACAACTGGGCGAGACAGAGACACAGGCAAAACAAAGTGACTTAATTCCAAGGGATCAAATCAGTTTATTCTCGTTCATAGACTACCGTTGTTAAAACTCACCCATGTTATATTCGACAATGCAAGAGATGAGTGACAACACACCATGCCTTTTTTTTTGCCTTATATTTTTTTATTTTTGGAAAAACTGTGCAAGCTTTGGTGTTCCTAAAATCATAGAGTGAAAAATGGCCTCTTGCCCCTTCTGCCAAAGAAATGGTATCAGTCAAGTGTGAAAAACATTCAAAGGCAAGTACCTGCCATCTCCTTTGTTCTATCTAACTGGGTTACAGCTAACCAATTTCCACAGTCTTGGCCAAAAAAGTCATTGTCCTTCCTGTTAATTCCTAGCTGGTTACAAATAATGTAAATTAGGACGGTCAATTAATTGCATTTAACTTCTGTGATTAACGTGAACATTTTTGGGGAAATTCATTTTTTAACACACGTTTATCGCACTCCTCTGTCTTGACCTTCTCAGCATACTGTAATTTATTTCCTGTGGCACCATTTTAATACACTCACGTACATGCCAGAATTGAATGAGTGCAGCCGTCGTTTGTATATAAAATTAGTCACGGAACCGCATTATGGAGCAAAACACTTAAACTGAAGAACTATTATTTCAAAAAACTTTCTGACGGTTCCAATATCACTCAAGTGCATCTAGTCTGCTGTATCACCTGCGTGCTAAAAATGCTTTCACTTCTCAAAATACACTTTCAAGTAGTTTGTCTGCTACAGACAACAATACAACAACAGATGAAACCTGTCAGTTTCGACAGAGTACTCTTTTAGAAATTCAGGATCGCTGCAAAGCCATGAATCAAGCTCAGTACTATACTATAACCAGTGCTGCTGGATAGCTAGAGACTGCTGCAGCCCCGTTCACGTTGTAGCTTTGTTTTATTTCAATCACCACATTTATTTTAAACAATAGTATTTACAATTATAAATGATATAACCATTACTCAGTGAATGTTTTGTTTTATTTAGGCAATTTCAAGTTATTAATAAAACATAATTTTAAATTAATTATTATTATTATTATTATTTATTATTATTATTATTATTATTATTATTGTTATTATTATTTAAATGGCAATGAAAAACATCAGTTTATGAGTAAAGGAAACTGATAATTGTTAATTCAGTAAGGTGAGTACTAAACAGACTCCATTGTGATTTTTGTGATACTGTACAGTCTTAAAGCCAAAACTATCATATCCTATTTGTTTGAATAAACTACTGGAGGCACAGAAGGACTAGAGACTGGGAGTCAGACAAATCTGCTTCCAAAATCTATCTTGGCCCAAACTTTGTTTGCGACCCCAGGAGCAAGTAACTTGTGGTTCTGTCAGTTGCAAAACTAGTTTACATACTGGACCCCAATTGGAAACAAGAGGTGGCAAATTGCTTGGACTGTCCTTGAGGGACAAACAAATAACTGAAAAGAAATTAAGCTATCTAAACTTCAAATGAATTTGCAAATACATGTACCAATTATCTCCTCTTTGTTCTTGACAGTTGGGTCTTAGCTGGACAACCTGGCTGTAAAATAATTGTCTGGCTCTGGTGAGATCCCAGCCACCCCATACACACACTTTCTATGTGAATGAATTTGGTGGTTCTAATTCAACTCCTCCCAGCCCCTCCTGGGCCCCAGATTAGAACAAATGGCTCTTGAGGAATGTGTTTTTGTTGCAGTTGTGACCACAGTGTGGTCAGGTGATCTCCTGCTGGGAATCCCTCGGGCCCTCCATTGCCTTCTTCTCTTTTGCAGAAATCTACTGGTGCAATAAATCTAGTGCAGTCATGGAGAAAAAAATAAAGTGGAGACTCCAAAGAGGGGGTGAGAGGGGGAGGGGGCCTCCCCCTCCCACCTCCCGGTAAAGAAACACCAGAATAAGCAGAAAACCAGATATATGCATTACTGTTCTTTCGAAGTTAGTATGAAAAAATCTCAGTATAGCCAAATGAATAGCTCAATTCCATGACATTGTGTGTGTTGTGTGGTTTTGGGATAGTGTTACCTACATTATTTAGTATTAAGGGGATCTCTATTAAAAATAGTTTGGGGTACAACAATACCTATCCAGTGGCTTTGAAGTTAGTGATGATGATCCCCTTACAGTTAATGAATTGTTTAAGAAACAAAGGGGTCATCGAAGGTATTCTCTGGGGGTGGAATGGGTTGGTATCCCCATTCAGTTTTGGAAGGGGTAGGATTAGTAGGATTACACCCCCTATATATGTACGTGTAGGTGTTTTTCAGTGTTTTTCAGTGTTTTGAGTGTTGGGGTTTGAGATCTGATGCTACCTTTCACCAATATTCTTTGTCATAAATGCATGTTTCATAAACAAAGATTGTAACAGGGTATAGTCTTCTTATGACCAGTAACCATAGTGCATATAGCATGACAGATAGGTCTCCCCCTGTTCTGGAGTTTTCTGGTTGCATTTCATTAATTCCTATTTAAAATATATTTATAAAAATAAACATACTAAAAACATTGCCCAAAATCAACTGTACAGTCACCAATTTTGTACACTCGTCAGAGTAGAGTCAGTGAAGTTACCTCTTTTTAAACCACTTTCTTCCACTATAGATTTTATTCTACAAAAATTAGAATATGATCAGGAAATGTGTAAATTACAGATGAGAATTGCACCACAATAGGTGTAATTATCACTACATCTGTTGTACATTTTTAAGAGCCTTTAAGCTTTGACCCTTCAGTTTTAACTAAGCTGACCCTCTGGTTGACACTCTCTTGCCTTTTGCTTCTGACCAACTCACATTTCCAGCATTCCTCAGCTACTAGTGTCCTGAAACTGCACCCATCACAGCCTGGCATGGCATGTTTTAATGCTGTTTTTAAAATGAAGGTATTAAAAGGCTGCGCTTGTGTATAGCATTAATCGAATTCAAGCCTTATTTGTTTGCAGATAATATTGAGAAATATAAAGGGACCTAAAGTTGTTTCACTGCCTATTTGTCTATGTATCACTGAGGAATAGCCATATCCTTTTGAGTTTGTGACATTTCTTATCTTCAGTGCCACTAATAAGTCCCTCCTGGGAGGAATGACAAGGATACAGCAGCCACATTTCACTAACATATACAGTATTTGCTCCTGTAAATCCCAACCGCTTTTGTCCTTTGCAGACTTCCATTCAATGGGTTTTTGTGAAACCTAATGAGCCTCTGTCCAGCTGGACAAGAAGCAAATAGGGATCACATTTCACCTCTCTTTGTGGATAACATTTCACAGGATGAGGCATTCTACAGTACAGGGGGCAGTTCAAGCCATTCCTTATGTAACCTCTTAAGGCTCATCATGTGTAAAGACAACAAAATAACCTCCTGTCAAGAACCAAGCCGTTATCATAAGCACTCCTTCTAGAGTCATCATATTTTCTATTATCCACAATACAATGCATAATCGTTCACTTTATATTCTACAATTTAACATTTTTATATCTACCAAACTTTTGTATGGGTATTATCTCAAGTAAAAATAAATAAATAAATAATGTTACCCTTTGTTCTAGTAGAATAAAACATTTTATGTCAGATGACACACATATAACCCTGTGTTTTATGCAGAGCTGCTATGAATTTATATACCTTGTCTGTGAAAGCGGTAGGAATTCAAATATCAGAGTGTGTTAAAAATCTATTTTACATAATTTTTTAGCCATGACCATTCATCACAATCTATATTATTTTCATCATGAGAAAGCTAAGAGGAACATTTTTATGAGGTCTTTGGGTGCAACTGACAAATAAAATGTCTTGCAAACTTATTTGCATTTAATAGCATTTGAGCAAGCAATTCTCCAGTAGTTGGTTTAATTATGTGCTCTGGCACCAAAACCAGTTTTGGAAAAAAAAAACAAAACAACATTTTGCTTTTCAATTTTCCTCACAAACTGGTTATATCTTTCATTTTATGAAATTAAATGAAATCTTATATTGGTATTTCATGTGTTCTATCAGTTCTACTTTAAGTCCTTGCGAATACATCCTAATTTGTGATATTAAAAAGCAATGGATAAGGCTAAATAGGCAAGTGTACATTATTTGCAGTGCACACAACAGCTTAAGAGACTATCTTAACCATTAAACTGTATTTTATTAGCCCAATGTTTTGCACATTATAATTCATTTCCAAGTTTAATACATAAAATCAATAACTAAAATTATCCTTTTAATTGTAGAAAATTAGATGTCATTCTTCATTGACTTATCAGGTTGAACATAATCCCCCCCCTCCATAGTCAATACAGGTATCTTTAAATTCTTGATTCTTGGTTTATAATAGCAATATATCAAGTTGGCCACTGGATAGTTAGATAGATTAATGTATTAGCTATGTGATTTGTTGCCATTAGATCATAAAGCTGCCAAAACATTATTTTGTAGTAAACCAAGCATACACTATACATTACTAGCTACTGTTTCAAATGCTATGTGCACCAAGGTTATGTAAATCATAATGCAATAACAGTGCTTATTTAGACTATGGGCCTCATTTACGAAAGGGCACTAAATGAAGCTGTAACATGCACATTAAGTAGTCAGCATAACTGTTTTGAATTATAATACCTTGTTTGTTCCAGCCTCTTCCAAAACTCCTGCTTCCAGAAGCAGGCAATATGGGCAGCCATACAACCCAATGGCAATGCCCTGGGTCACAGCCAAAGAGCCATAGGCATGTTAAAAAAAACAAAAAAAAAAAAAAAAACAAAACAAAAAAAAAAACATTGTGAAACAATTATTGCAATGTAGCAGGCAAAATATGCCTTTTTTTTTTTTTTAAAACCACCACACTCATTGCTATGGATACGATTTTGTCACGGTAACAGGACTATTCAACATGTATTAAAAAAAAAAAAAAAGTAAACAAGTCATGTTGTGCAATGGCATCATTTTCTTTTTATTCTACCTACACAAGAAACATTGATTGGTGATATGTAGCCTCACTTCTCTTCCTTGCCTGGTATTCTCATCCAGCGGAGCAGGCTCTTAGCCCATAGCCTCCATCATCTAATAAACAATAAAACAAGATTGTTATTGAAAATTAACTAATAATTACAATTTTCAACAACATTACTAACTTGAATGTAATAAAATCTACTCAACAACTATCCTTCCACATATTTTCCGATTTCAAAATCTTCAAAAAGCCCACTGTGTTGCAATATAACATTATCATGGACACTACCAGGATAGCTGGCAACCATATTAAGGATTCTCATTTGAGAGTCACACACCATTTGTACATTAAGAGAATGAAAATACTTCCTATTCTGGAAATATGCCCCCTTTCACTTGATGGTGACAGTGCTATGTGAGTACAATCAATAGCACCCATCACAATGGGGAAGCCAGCAACCTGGTAGAACTTCCTGTACTGTACTTTGTGTGGGAAATGTAATCCTCCTCCTCCTGCTTCAGCAGGACATGCAGTACCTGCTGAAAACACCTTGAAAAGCTCTTGGGATCATAGCAGCCTCTGTAGACTGCAAGTAATGCTAAATATGATGCCAGATAGACTTCAGACCAGAAAAATAGGTTTAAATAGTGCGCCTTATCAGTGGTCATAAAGCCTGGTTTCCAAACAAACTAATTATCGCTCACTTTAAGGTGTACTCCTCCTCCTACCGCTCTTTAGTAAATATGGTGTGAATAAAGCTAATCTCATTATTCAGAGCGGGGTGCCTCATTTAAATACATTATCATGCATTACCATACAAATCACATATCTCACTTTAAGGTGTACTAATTACCATAGTATATGTAATAAAGCTAATCTCATTATTCAGAGCGGGGTGCCTCAAAATACATTTTCATGCCACTATATTCTAATGCAATAATGAATAAAATTGCAATAATGAATAAAATTGCAATAGCAAATATACGGAAATCATGAATGTGCACACTCATTACAATCATGGCTCACCATAATGTTTAGTCCCTTTTCGTAAATGAGACCTTATGGGCCTCTGTGATAGGATAGCTGAGTCATGAAGTCCCCAGACCAGAAAGCTGACACTCAAACAAGCACCGTGCTGGTCTGTCCAGCACGAGTAGCAATTGCTTTCTTTTTCTTTTCGTCTTTTACTTTTGTCTCCATTTTTCACCCATCTCTGTCACACATGTTCCTCCTCTTCGAACACCCACCTCAAATACAAACACAGACATGTTTATATGCAAGTGGCCATTTCCATATTAACAACCAACTAATTAATTTGGAGATGGCCACATTCTGCACTGGAGTTTTTTTTTTTTAGTTTGCATGGCCGACAGTTCATTTGTCAATAATCGCTGACTACGCATTCACACAAGCTGTCTGGCAGAGACGAGCTGCTAACACACAATAATAAACACAATATATTCACCTATTTTTTAATCCCACACAATACATTTCTTGCAAGACTTAGCCCTGCTCCCTATTAACAAGCAGGGCTCGTCTGCCCTGCCACAGCCTCAATTAAGATAGGGCAATTGCAAACATGTGCAGTCTGCATTGTATGAGTGACACTCCCATTAAGCTCACAAAGTAAAATAGCCAATCAAAGAGCACACAGGATCTGTTTCATCACGCACACATGTAACAGCACAGAAGACATCATTTTGATTAGGATAGCAAAGCAAAGGCTTGTTTAAACTATTTATTTTATTTGTGTAAAATTTAAAATCAGTATCCAAAAAGTTGTTGGAGATGTCACAGAAGCTAAGTGTAGAGGAGGAACACAGAAGATTCCAAAATCGTCAGCCAGATAATTATTTGTTCAGTTCATGATTTTTACGGCAAGGCACTATGTCTGATTTGCAGTGCAACGGTTGCAGTTATGAAAGACTATAACATACAACGTCACTATGACGCTCTTCACAAAGTATTTTGGGTTTACTGGAAAAAGCTATGGTCTCAATGAAAGCTTTTTCTGAAAATGAGAAGAAGAAATTGAACTGCTTTGGGTGCCATGAACAAGACAACCACAGGAAAAGACTTTAACTTCAAGAAGCCATGGAAGGAATCACCTTGGAAGAAACTAACTGGGATTACAAAAGAGGGTACACAATACATGACTGGACAAAAGAGTGGACTGGCTAGCAGTGTGCTGAAAAAAATTATAGAAAGAAATGCAGAAGTACCAGTTTTCTTACACTGGATTCTGCATCAACAGGCATTATGAGGAAAAGTTGCAGAATTAGAACATTAGAATTAGAGCATTGCCATCAAGTGTGCCAGAAAAGAAGTGCCAAGAGTCCAGATAAAGTCATACAAAGGTACATTTCATAGTGGTAGTGTTTTCACATTTTCACAGCTTGTCAATATCTTTTTCAGTGCTGCTAAAAATGTTATATTTTGGAATATAAGTTAAATATTGAGACTTACCATTATATACTCTGGCATCTTTTTCTATTGTTTGAGACTTCCATTGAAATAAAATACTTTGTGATATTGAGTTTTTTTTTTTTTGTCAGTGTTCTAGGAAAGCTGCTTCTAGTTATATCTGCCTATTTCTGTACTATAAAATACATTAAGTAATATATTGATTAATTGATTAAAACCATGCCTGCATACTTATTCATGTTTAGGAATCATGCAGTGGGGGTAATGTGTTTCGTGTAAATTAGTATATTTGAGTATATTGGCCTACATACAATTTCTAGACATTTTCAGGTTATTTATCACATGGTAGAGCCTGCATGGAGAGGGCTCTATTACTATTAGAAAGTTATTTATTTCTTTATTTTCTCTTTAAAAAAAAACAAAAACACTTCTTCTTCTTCTTCTCCTCCTCCTCCTCCTCCTCCTCCTACGCCTTTGTTCATTTTCTATAGCTCTTCGGATCATACAGCCTCTGTATGCAAGTAATGCTTCCATGATGCCAGATAGACTTCACCCCAGAAAAATAGGTTTAAATAGTGCGCCTATCAGTGGTTAAAGCCTGGTTTCCAAACAAACTAATTATCGCTCACTTTAAGGTGTACCATGATTACCGCTCTTTAGTAAATACGGTGTGAATAAAGCTAATCTCATTATTCAGAGTGGGGTGCCTCATTTAAATACATTGTCATGCATTACCATACAAATCACATATCCATTCTAATTACCATAGTATGTAAAGTCAATGTTGCCACTATATTGTGCAATAATGAATAAAATTGCAATAGCAAACAAAAAAAAAAACCCTATATTTACCTTGAACTTCTGATATTTCGCCAGGTAACATTCAGGTGAGGAAAATAGTTCCTAACATAATTAGTATAGAAAAACGACATACACGTAGAGAAAACTTTTTATTATTATTATTATTATTATTATTATTATTATTATTATTATTCTATTATTATTAATATAAAAATAAAATAAAATTCTTATAAAATAAAATTCTTATTATTGCGAACGTATTTATTTATTGGGATCTTACTCTTTCTTATTATAATTTATCTGGACATCTAGAATTGTTGAATGGTCCGCGTAGTATTTTGACTGACTCCAAACTTGTTGTTGGAGGCGGGGCGCCATTCGAGCAGGCAGGGAGTGGATTGGCTGGTGCGGAAATAACTGAAACAGGGTTGGGAGTTTGACTGGCTGGTTTTGAGGGAGCGTGTTTGTATCCAGTCGATGACAGAATTATGGACCATTCATGGCGTCCCTGTTGATTTGCTGTCCAGTAGCTGCGAATTGAGCCTTCGTTGTAGTGCCCTGTCTCTAGACCCGCGTCAGAAAGTATGTTTAAGTAGCTTTTTATGTTATCAGATTAGTTGTAGATTAGAATGTTAAGGGAAAAAGCCAGTATTTATGCACAAATTGATTTTAAAATGTAATTCACAGTTAAGTGCTTCAACGTTCCAGCAGGCATCTATGCAAAATAGAAGCCTGCTAGATCTGGAAGCTGATTGGTGGTTCACACTCAATCGTTTTCTAACATTTGTTTTAGTATTTTTGGTATTTTTCCTTTTGTTCTAATAACAATTTGGAGTAACAAGCTTTAAGAATCTGTCCCTAGACTTTTAAAATGTTTCTGTACAACACTGGAACATCTTGCTTTTGACTGTATGTGTGTAAACTATCCTATAAAGTACTATGTTTGCTAAATACATTTCAAAAATACTAAACATCTTTTTGGTATAATAACTATCCTTGATTTTAATGTTGATTCAGATAATGTCACCAGTGCATAATGATGAAAATAAAAAAAAGAGCCATGTAAAGTATACGTAAATCACTAGGGGTAGGTGTACTAAGATGTTCCAGTCGTACAACATGTAGTATAGACATGTCTTCAAAGTATCTACAGATCCACAATGATATATTGGCAATTGTAAGTTGTCTGCCACATTGTAAGCCCCCTTGGGAAACAAAACAGGACCACTTAGTTTACAAAAAATATGCAAAACCAGAGGTGCTGTGCAGCATAAGCTATGGATTGTTAATTGCGTTGTATTGAAAGATCTGTGGATATAACTGAGTTTATGGACCTTTACAGGTGCTTTTTAACAATGTACAATAAAGTGATCCATACAGTAACCCCACGGGGGTGCCTCGTTGTGACATTGAGGTGAAACTCTTTATGTGAATATAAAAACATGAAAACATTTACAGGTAATACCAGTTCAATTAATTTACAAGGCATATAAAGTACAGGTTACAGGTCTGGTCACGAGGTGCTGGATGTGTCTGCAAGAGTCCTTAACTGATAATCATTGGAGTGGAATAGACAGCAGTCATGAATTCATTCTCTTCTTATTATATTGAGATAACAAAGGTATATTCTATTATAAAGAAGTAAACAGAAGTATTATTTTTTAAACCAAAAAAATAGCTTCTCAAGGAAACAATATATATTGACAATATAACTTCAGTACAATTTGTATACTATTTAGATGTGTTTTCATATATTTTATATAAATATTGTAATGTATTGTTTTAATGCATTATTAATGCATCATTAATCAATTTTGTAGCTGTCTATGTACATTCTGAAGGTACAATCTCAAACTAACAGTTTATAGCATGAAAACTGTTTTCTTCATGATAACTGATAATGATGAAACAAATGGTTCTTTGTTTCCAAACCCAGTGTTTTATCGTCTCTCTACAATAAGTTTACATGTGGGACAGGGAATGTTGGATTAAAATGTTGCACGTTTGCTGGATTTTCACAGTTTAGAAACTCCAAATTCTCTCTCCACTGTCGTGACTTATGTGACGTAGCGCTCACTTACCACGCACATTCCTCATGCTTCAGGAAGTGCGCTTCTAAAACACAAGTGACACAATTTTTTCAGCATTTCAGATTATTGCCATTTGACTCATAAAATGATAGTACTTTATAGTATTGTTTTATTACCAAGATTATACAAAAGAAATACTGAAGCTACTACAATTTTTTAAAAAATGCAGCCCTTTGCAATAAATAAGTAAATAAATAGATAAGTCTTTTGCAAAGCACAGAAATATATTTTTGTTAATCCTTTATGAACTAATAGCAAGAAGATACATTAACCGTAAGTAGCATCCATGGTTACCTACCAAGGACAACAAAAGTTTGTACCCCAAAATGTATTAAATTAGCATTGCTGGGAATTCGTGCCAGTGTTTTTTCTGTATTATTTTTCTGCATTACTGACAGCAACAGGCTTGAGTGACCAGCTATAGAGGTGAAGTAAAACCATTTAAACTTAATTGAGTTGGATTTGTTTTACAAAAACAAAAACACGAAGAAAAAAATGAAAAAGAAAAAAGAAAAAGACAAATACATGGCTTAAGAGCAGTTTCTGCAAGACTTACAGAACTAATTTCTAGAAAGTAAAAACAAAACAAAACAAAACAAAACAATAAAAACAGGTAAATGAGATATTGTGGATATGGTAGCAGAGAGTGACATTAGGAGAGCCTTGAAAAATTCGGATTCAGGTATTTATTATTATTATTATTATTATTATTATTATTATTATTATTATTAGTAGTAGTAGTAGTCGTAGCATGTAGTGGGAAATGTGAACGAGCAGGGTTGCTTATTATAGATTTACTACCAATTGCCTATTTTGAAAATGTACAGTACTAAACATTTTGACTGGATCATTTTTATATCATTGACCTAAACTGCAAGATCAATCGCAGCATACCACATTTCGTCCACTTGATGTGTCTAACCAGTGGATCAAGCAGGGTTAGTTCACTTGATTGGGTCTCCAGAGAGCTTTGTTTTATTGAATTTTTTGCCTGTCAAGTACTTTTACTTCAATTTAACTTTGATTTGTGGTCTGTTAATAAAATTACAAAACGTGATCAACAAAACAAGGGTGGGCGTAAACAACCAAGTTTCACATTCATTAACCAGCATTAGTCAGGTTAATGAATTAGACCCCGTTCACACTTACTGAGTCGGCCTTGGGCCATCTCTGGGCTATTCACAGTTTCCATTCACAGTTGCGGTTCTAGGGGGTCAAAGTACATTCACGTATGTGGCTGAAAAGGAAGCCTATATTGAGGCGAAGTGCTTGTCGAGAATGTAAACAGTGACGTAAACACTGCATTCCCGGAAGTCAACATAAGAGATTGAGCTGGGAAATTTGCAAACGTAAATATGGCAATCTTATTTTTTGCAATACTGTTGGTACTGTACTTACTGCATAAGATACGATAAAGGCGTGTGTTGACAGTGCAGTCGGTTACTGTGGAAAGAAGCGATCGTGTTGGATCGTGCGTAATCGTAAATGCTGAAAACAAGGACGTGTCCATAAAAAATATATATTTAAAACAGCGCGTGTAAAATTAAGAGCATGTGTGAAAATAAATTGGACCTGACGCACCTGACAAGTGCTGAATAAATGGACTGCTAAGGGTTAATTTCTGCATCATACCAGTTGCTACTCTGCCACATTGTTTGATCTACTACGCTCGACCTAGTAGGGGAGTGGTTTGAGCTACGTCACCGCATTGATGCAGTAAGGCCGGCCCAGGGCCTGCGTTGGGTTCACACATGTAGATAGGCCGCACTTGAGGCTGCATTGCATACTTTAGGCCGCATCAAAGAGCTGATCTAAATTTCACGAGACCCAGGGCCGCCTTTTCATTTTTCAAGCGTTCACTCATGAGATAAGACGGCCCTGGGCCAGCCTAAACCGCAAGTGTGAATGGGGTCTTAGTCAGTACGCTTTTATTTATTTATGTATGTATGTATGTATGTCCAACTATTTACTTAATCAATTAAATAACATTGCAAAGAAAAATCATTAATGATTGTGAGTACCAGCCAGTAGTACCATCTTCTATCACACACATTATCTCATTATTCAAGAGGAAGCACAACTTTATTTCTTTGTCTTTCTTCAGTGGTAATTGCCAATCAATTTGTTTTCATAAACAGTTACAACATAAATAAATTAAAGGTTTGACAAAAAAAAAGCCCAAAAGTGCTTGCTTGTTTGTGTCAATTTCCTGGGCAAATAACATTTTGATTTATGGAGATAGCATTAGAATGTAAGCTGGAGGTGACAGGAATTGAATAATTGCCCAAGGCCATATTATCATGTAACTGGGGCTTTCTGCATTCCACCGTGGGCTGGTGAGGGGAGATTATCTTCCTTTAAATTCTTAGAAAGAAAAAGAGCAAGCGGTAGAACCAAATGCAATAGAACCAACATGAGGTGAGGGTAGAAGATCTAGCAACTACTGAGATAGTCAATAGAGAGATTGTTTCTCACACTTTATCAGGAGATCAGCTGAATAAACAACATAGAACAAACAACTTAAAAGTCAGCACTACTATGTCTTTAAACAAAATACATAGATGAAATGTTGCAAGTGAATTAAAAGAGACTGTAGGAACTGTTTAGTACAAAGTCCATGGGAACAGCATTAGTTCCTCTTTTCAGAGGTTTGTGATTTGTGATATAGAAGTGTGGCAGGCTGGCGAGTGGAAAGAGGCCCAGAGACAGACTGCAGATCAAAAAAATAACTATTTTATTATAAATAAACACAAAATAAACGTGCACAAGGGCAAAAACAAAGCAATTTAAACACAAAGAAAGACAAAAAGCAAAACTTACAAAAATAACAATTTCCAGGCTGGGCAATGCCTTCACTGGATTCAAACTTTCCAAACAACCAAAAAAAAACCCCCAACCTGCTTCCTCAGCTCCCTCTCTCCAAATGAGAAGCAGAGGCCTCCTTTTATATCAGGTGGCTGGGCGCTGATTGATCGTTAATCAACCTAATCAACTAATCAACCCTAGCCACCTGAACATAATAAACCCAGGCAGGTAGGGGAAGTTAACCCCATCCCTGCCAATTTAAAGGCCAGAGCTTTGCTCTGCCACAAGAAGTTATACAGGTTTTGATATCGGCAACCTAATGTTAATAAAGTTTTTCTATAGATTTCATATTTTGTTTAAAATGAGAGAAAGGGAGACTCATTTCTTAACCATTTTAAATTGGGCTGAAACCATTGAAATGACTGATTTAAAAGGGTTAAAGGAAAGCATGCTGGTCCTGTAGAATGTTGTTGTCTTGTGTGAATGAAAAGCTGTAGAGCGTTTTGACTTGCAGTAGTAAGAGCATCTATTTTCTGTTCTGTTATCTTCTGTTGTAGCCCGTATTGGTACAGAACAGGTATGTACAGTTTTCATCTATCATGAGCAAAGTTTTTTCTTAAGTGTGTAGGTAAAATTCTCTATCACTGATTACATTTGCTTGATAGTAAGAGTTATGCTAAATTGATATGACAGTGTGGCAAAGTGCCTGCCCTTGTGTGTATTTTGTGTTGTGTGTTAATGTTGGTGTATAGTCATTGGTACACAGGATATAAACTGGTCTGTGTAACACAAGTGTTTAAATTGTATATTTGCATTTAGGCACGAGGATTGCACAGCACTTCACGTGCAAGTAAAAAGTAATAATATGTGAGCACGGGGAATTGCACTTTATTAATTCATGTGCAGTTATACCGCGACTCCAATTGAATGATTGATTAGAAATTGAGTCTTGGTACAGCTGCATAAAAGCTACATGTTTTCACCCACTCGGGGTTGTGTGTTCGGTGAGTGGAGAATGGGATTGGAGACAGAGGTAAAGATAATAAGAATAGTTGAAGTATCAGCTCACTGTGTTTGTTTGTATAGTCCGTCTTGTTTGTCTTTTTGTTTTGGCGACGAGTGCCGTGTCCTGTGTCTTGTTTGTCTTTGCAACCTTTTATTTTCTGCTTGTACAAATTATTAAATGCTGAGCGAGACCATTCGTTCAGCTCCACCAAACTCCACCTCTCTCTTTGTTTATTTCCTGGTTCCTGTTTCTGGTCTGACGTCCCCCACTCCGGCAGTCTTTGTGACAGATGGTAATATAATGTATATGGTATATTGAAATATATATTCAAATTTTAATTAATCACCCTACTAATCCTATGTTACTTTTTATCCACACCAGATACGTTTATACACTGTATACAGGCTGTACTTAGCAAAATTAAAGATCATATGTAAAAATACACAGCAGGACTGGCTTTGATACTGGGGTTTTCTTCAAAATAATGCAAGTTGAAAGATCCTCATGAAAAAACATAATTTCAACAGCACAGCGCTTCCTACTGAGCCACTTCCTAACTAGGTCAAAGTCTGCTTAACTTCTGTTGCCTGACAACATCAGAATCTCAAATGGTATATACTGTAATTGAATTAATGTTATAGAACACAATCAAACTTGAATTATTCCACCAAGATGCATACTAGGATTTGTTTTACATTACAGGACCTGGTTCACACTATCAATAAATAATCATATAAAAGCTCTTACTAAAACAACTCTGCTGGGGCTCCCTGTTATTATCAGGAAGATAATCTTATCAGAGATCTTCCAAGGTGGTTTCACTGTAGCTGATATATGATGCTGGCTAGATGTATATCATGTAGATGAGATAACGCAGGCCTACTGCAGACTTAAGTTAAATCAATATATGAATTTCAGAGTGTGTCCCTGGTGCTTTAGGCATTAATACATTTTAAGATTTTTTAAGATATAGAATTAAAGTAGATCCTTGAGCATGCATGCTCATTTACATCATATCATATTCCCAGTGCTTGGCATAAGACAGTCCTGACATACAATCACACAGTACACAAGAAACCAAATGAATAGTCTGGAGAAACAATTAAGAGCAATAAAATGAAAACACAAAGCATTTTGTCAATCACAGTAAAGGAGTTTCCATTCATTTATATTTAAATTATAGTTATGTGATAATGTAGCTAATAAGACTTGACTAAGGCCTACCATAATCAATATGCGTATTAGTTATACGGATAATATATTAAAATAATAATAATGTTGGTATAATAATAAGTAATAATAATAATAATAATAATAATAATAATAATGTAATGTTTGGGGCTGGGGTCCACACAACAAAAGTTGCCTATTCCCTCACTCACTTAATTTATGTCACGCCCTCACTCACTGCTATCATCTTTTTCTCCTGTGCACCCTCTCTCTCTCTGCTCTTCAGACTCACGTCTGGTTCGTTCACTGCTTCACAGCTAAAGGCCTTCCCGCATGCCTCTCTTTCTCTGCAATGTTGCCAACTTAGAATTTTGAAGCTAGATCTAGAGACTTTTGGGTTTCCCTAAGAGACAAAAACATTGTCAAAGCGGCTAGCGACAAATCTAACAACTTTCACTGCTGACAACAGCGATTTTCAGAGAGAGAAGTGGCCAAATTGTATAGTCACAACATCAGTTATGATGATTATACCCATGAAAAGCAGTAATGGTCATTTTGTCGTATTTTCAAAATCATTTTTGCAATTTTTCTCAAATAGAGATGTCAAAAGACAAAGCACGCTCAGCGATTCTGAGAGCAAGACACATAATAGGAGAGGGAAATAATAACGAGAGAAATGCCAATTCAACACTCCTGTAGTTGTAATCACACCAGCCCAGGGCTCACACAGCATGTATGACCATATTTATGTAAACACTTTAGTCTTCATACACTGTGAAGTTTCTGCTAGCTCTGGAAATCAGAGCTATTCACGAATGTCCACAGCCCAAGAGGGAGGACGCCGAGTGTCCACAGCCAAAGAAAGGAAAGCCCCCTGGTCCACAGCCCAGGATGAGAACAGTGGAGGAAAAGTGCCTGCTGTTCCCATCTCCACCAGCAGAGCGTGAATTCCTGCTGGTTCCGCCTCCACCGCCATGGGAGGACAGCTTGCAGTTCCCACCTCCAACAGCAGAGGATGAATACCTGCTGGTTCCACCTCTGCCACCCAAGGATGCCTGCCTCACTCCACCCAAGGATGCCTGCCTCGCTCCACCCAAGGATGTCTGCCTTGGACCGCCCAAGGATGCCTGCCTCCCATTGCCTGGGGTTGCCTGCTGCTCCGCATCGCCTGGGGTTGCCTGCTGCTCCGCATCACCTGGGGAGCTACGGGTTACAGGGTACAAGGGAGAAGTGGAGCTCCTGCTGCTGCCTCTATGGCCAGAGGCTCCCCTCCCAAGTTTGCCTCCCGAGGGTCCGCTGCTGCTGTCGCCTCCCGAGGGTCCGCTACTGCCGTCGCCGCCTGAGGGCCCGCTGCTGCCGTCGCCTCTCAAGGGTCCGCTGCTGCCGTAGCCTGGGGTCACCAGCACTGCTTCGTCTGGGGTTGCCAGATCTGCTTTGCCGCAGGAAATACTGTGGCTGCCGCCTCACAAGGGTATCTGCCAGCCGGAGCACTGACTGCCTGGCCAGCCATGGGCCCATTAAAGCATCCCTTCCAAGCCCAAGATTTTCATGTGGACTGCTGGGTTTTTAAGGGCTGTGCACAAAGGGGGGGCATGTGTGACGGGGATCCCCTCCCCTATGTATATTGTGCGCTATTTTTATAGTTTATTTGTATTATTATTATTATTATTATTATTATTATTATTTATTATTATTATTAGTAAAAATATGTATTGTGTTGTGTGCGGACAGATTAAAGCCGTCCAATATTATTATTTGTAATGTGAGACTGACGAAAAGCCGCTCTCATAATATAGCCACATGAATGGGGTTAAAATCCCCATTCATAAAAACCTCGTGCAGAAGGTGGCCATCTCCCAAATTAATTAATTAATTAATTAATTAATTAATTAATTCTCGCCACAGCGAGAGCTACACTAGCTCATCCTCCCCATTGACACTCTCCAAACTTCCTGTCTGGATCAGGGCTGCGTTCACTAAGCAGAGCGCTTTTTTGTGGCGCTATGAGGTGGAAGTTAGATCTTATTGAACGGTATGTTAGTGAATGTTTTCAAAAATGGCGGACAAAGTCCAATGCGGTTGGTTTTGCAGAAGTTTCTGGAAGATAGACAGCATCATGCCTACATGACAGTATACTCAGCAACGAATATTGCAGCGTTAGCGGCTGTGACAGCAGTGAACTCAAATAGTCCAGTGAGGGTAGAGAATTACGTTGAGAATGTTGTGATATATAGCCCACAACACTGTTGCTGAATTTAAAGCTCATTTTTGTAATATTTATAATAATAATAATAATAATAATAATAAAGTTATTGTCACCCACCCCACCCCCCTTTTCATTTATTTTTTTAATGAAATGTTATAACTGTGCAGGGGTAGCAAAACTATGAGAATAACAGTGTTTAACATTCCTATCTTTAGTAACATAATAAAAATACTACAGTATGTGACTACAAGTTTATATTTATTTACAATAACATTTATAAATGTGTGCAGCCATTATAAAACATTAGACTGTTCACTTCTTGTATGTGTGGTACATACAAAAAAGTCACTTTTTTAAAGCAAACAAGATTTACACATTAACAATGACTACAGCATAGACAATAATGTACTAACACAGATATTTTGGTCAAATGTGACTGCACTTTGCACACTGGTACATCACCACCTGTTACAAAAAAAGAGACCGGCTACTGTAATGTAAAACAGTTAATCATTAATTTTAGTAAACTTAAACATATTGTGATGTATTTTTTTAGATATGTAGTCTTAATTGATTTTGTGCATTTTCATTTGCAAGTGAACTGTGTGACATTAACACTGTGTAACAATTTTTTTTTTTTTTTTTGGTTCCTGGGTAGTAAGTGTTATTTCCTAATTGCTTATGCCTCAAAAGTATAGAAAATGGCTGTTATTCCCCACAAATTTTGCTTTTGTGACCAGGTGTGGCAAAGTGGTTTGTAGTGCTCCGGTGTATAGGTGAGTTGAGGTGCTCCAACAAAGGACAAACACAAAGTCTACCGGTCAGGTTTCTTTGAATGCCCTTTTTAAACCGAGTTTCAAATAATAAAGCTGGCTCTACCCAGCAATGGGTATTGCCAGTGAAAACTGGACCCAAAATAATAAAGCTGGTTCTACCCAGCAATGGGTATTACCAGCTACAAAACAAAGGGGTTGCAGTCCCGAAATAATAAACACAAAAACACGTCTCCAAACTGGGTGCTCTGGTGCAGGTGCGGTGCTCTGAGTGCTGGTGCTCGTGCGCGTTCAGGTCCGGGCTTCTCGCTGCAGCTCCAGCTTCGTATCAGCCGTCTGGCAAAACAAACACAATACTCCTCAATGAACCCACACTTCATTCAAGATTCCGTCCTTGTCTCCTCCCATTAACCACAACAAAGGAGCCGATTACGGCGTCACGTCCCCCTAAAGTACCCTAAGCCCCGCCCCCTCCGATAGCTAGTTCAATCACGTCTCCTCCAATTCATGACTGAAACTTCGCTCACCGTACTAGGGCGATGACTCCAGGTACCGTAACGCCGCCCTCTTCCTGAATGGCCGGCTCCCGACTGTCCCTAGGATGAACTGCCCAACCATTCAGTAGGAAGCCCGCAGCTCCTGTTGTACAGTGCCCTCACTGGTCGAGAGGGAGATTTTTGATTCGGATTCATTCGCTCTCCGTCACACCAGGGCAGTGATATTTTGTAATTTACCTATTTTCCAGAACAATCCAGATAGATTCAGTGCTGAGTAAACTTGGAGTAACTTCTAGAACTTTCTAGAACTTTCCAGTAATATAAGTAGTAGTATAAATACAGGGGCCTTAAGCCCACCAGTTCAGTTTAGTTCCAGCTGCCTAAGTGGATACATATCTGCATTTTTCTGAGATGGCATCAAGAGACTACAATGGTGGCATTCCTGATGGGTCTCCAAGGTGGTTTTACCAAGTTTCCCTGCTGTCTTTGCCTTTGGGACAGCAGGGACACCAAGGCGCACTACCACAGACGGGACTGGCCACAGCGGACCGAGTTCTCTGTGGGGAGGAACAACGTCAAGTGGGAGTCACTGGTGGACCCCCGGAAGGTGCTGATGCCACCACTGCACATCAAATTGGGCCTTATGAAACAATTTGTCAGAGCTCTAGATAAGGAGTCGGCAGCCTTCAAGTACCTTCAAGACTTCTTCCCTAAGCTGTCTGAGGCAAAGGTCAAAGCCGGTGTCTTCGTCGGACCACAGATAAAGAAGATCCTAGAGTGCAATGAATTCCTCAAGAAGCTCACTAGTAAGGAGAAAGCAGCTTGGAACAGCTTTGTCGCAGTGGTTCGGGGCTTCCTGGGCAATCACAAGGCCGAAAACTATGTGGAGCTGGTTGAGACTCTGGTGAAGAACTACGGCACAATGGGCTGTAGGATGTCCCTCAAAGTCCATATCCTTGATGGTCATCTTGACAAATTCAAGAAGAACACGGGAGCGTACTCGGAGGAGCAAGGCGAGCGCTTCCACCAGGATATACTAGACTTTGAACGCCGCTACCAAGGACAGTATAACGAGAACATGATGGGAAACTACATTTGGGGGCTGATTCTTGAAAGTGATTTACAGTATAATCGTAAATCTCAAAAAACTACTCACTTCTAAATCTTTTGTAGTCATTTTTGTATTACTTTAGTATAAATACATGTTAATTTGGATTCATATGTTGTTTTTTTCTGACTTTATGTGAATGAAAAGACAAAAATTCGCCCGTTTTCTCATTGGAAATAGGTAAATTTCAAAATCTCACTGTCCTGGTCACAAAAGCAAAGTTTGTGGGGAATAATAGCCATTTGCTATACTTTTGAGGCATAAGCAATTAGGAAATAACACTTACTACCCAGGAACAAAAATGGTGTTACATAGTGTAATAATCTTTATTTTTATATAGCACCTCTCATAGTGGACATCATCACAAAGTGCTTTACAAGATATGAGACTAGGGTGTGTGAACTATGCATCAGCTGCAGAGTCACTTAAAAGAACGTCTCATCTGAAAGAGGGTGACTTAATCGGGGTCACACAATAAGTCAGTGGCTGAGCTGGGATTTAAACCAGGTACCTCCTTGGTACAAGGCCGTCTCTTCAACCCCTGGACCACACAGCATCCTATGGCTTGGATGCTGTTTTAATTCTGGAAACTGTGTTTTTTAAAAAAAAAAAATAAGATAAATGACATTTTATGCAGTTTTGTGCATGGGTAACTGTGGCAAAGTGGTTTGCAGTGTGCAAAAGAATGACAAACAACAAAGTTACTGGTGAAATTATGGTTTTATTTGTAATCCAGTGTCACTTGACAACAGTAAATAATAATGAGAACTGGTAATACACAACAATGTGCATTGCTCTGTTAAATCCACGGGGTTCAGTCCCAATACAATAAACACAGTTTTAAACACACATCAGACACACACATATGGCACACACATGATCACAAGTCCAGAGTGAGTGTTAAAGTGTGAGTGGTGAAATACAACTGATTTGTGAACAGTTGTGCAGTGTTGTCCGGTGATGGTGCTGGCCTTAAGCGACAGCTCCAGATTGTGTTAGCCATCTAACAAGAACAAACAAGTTTTATTAGACACGACAATCAAACAAAACACGGTTTACAGTTTTTCCTTTCACGGTTTGCTGTTAACCATAATAAAAGGGGAACGGATCATCTAGCCACATCCCCTTTTGTACCATCAGTCACGCCCCCTTGGTTAGCGAGTGCAACTGCTTTTCCTCCAATCGGTGGTTGCCACATTGCTTCCCTTCTGGGGAAATGACTTGGTGTACCATAGCTCTGCCCCCTTTCTAGATGGCCGACTTCCACCTAACCCGTGGAATGAATTGTATGACAATCCAGTCCAGAGTATGCTTTTTCCCTTTAAGCCTCGCTCTCACAGATTCATTCTTTCTCTGTCTGTGGAAGGGGTGTGGGTAATTCACTGACTAGGAGACAGACAGGTGTACTTGAAAACACCACACAGGTGCCCAGTTTTATTTTCAAACAGTTCTTGCTTTTTCCGGCAGAGGGCACTGTTGACCGTGGTCTGCCTATCAACGATGATAGACAGCACCACGGAAATACCACAGCTGGTACGTGAACAGCAAGTGCACTCGCAGGTGCTCAAAGAAATAATAACGAAAACAGAAGGCAAAAAGAACAATGGAAAATAAAACAGTAATAAAACTACAAATAAAAGGTGCTGCACTCTGCAGCGTTATCCCGGTCGTCGCTACCTGCACAACCCGGATCACTGTCCTACTCTATAGGCTAACTAGCCTGTTCTGTCACAATATGCCGGGGTCTGCCCAAGGGTTCCCCGCTCTCTCTGTCTCACTATGAAACTCTTTGTTTCGCCTGATTCCTGGTCCTGGATCAGTGCTTCCGCACTCTCGTTGCGTTTAAGTGGGCAGACCTGAGGAAACAACGGAGCGTTAATTTATAGGGCTAACAATCTCCCAAGATGCGCCTCTCAGCCATTCAGAGAGGGGGAAAGTCTACACACCCACTTTCCCACCTCCCCTTGTCACTGCCATGACTCACAGGCGGTTGTTGGACGACTGCCGCCCTCTTCCTGCAGCCCGTGAACACGCCAGCAGAGTCAGCACAGATCTCTCCCTGTTACACTGTCACAGTAACATTTTGATTTAATTTTGCTGTTGGGTCGTTAATAGGGAATTTTACATACTGCTGCAATACATATCAAATTTAAAAGTATGTGATATTTTCAGAATCATATCGTTCGGAATTAAAATGCTTCTTCTGTTGAAAATATGGTACTGTACCAACAAAACCAATTACAGTACATCTAAATGGAAGCCTACTTATGTATTTTTGACATTGTATCTTTTTTGTCTTGCCTGAAAAACGGGTTGGAACGGGCCAAAACGAAATAATCAGATATGTGTCACACTCTTTTAATCATTACTGAAGTCACTAGTTTAAAGGGTTGGATATGTAATATGGCATTTAGTATGAGTGTGCAAATACATGAAATTTCCAAGTATTTCCCTTTAACATGTTTAAGTCATCAGGTTTTAAAAAAAATGGAATGATGCTTTTTCCATCATTTGCAATCTACATATAACTACCAATCAGTGATAATAAGACATGATCGTCTACCAATGTAAATTAATATACAATTGTCTATAGCTTGCCAGAATCTAATATATAAAACCACTCATTTTATCTAAATTATTTGTCTAACTTTTGTTTAATTCATTTGATTTAAAATCATTTTTTTTTAATAACACCACTGAGACCCAACTAATATAAAGAATGTCCAATAATTAAGCACTGATTCATATTCAACACTTGTGTACAATGAAGAGCCAATCACAATGTGAATCAAAATTAAGATTCACATCACCATAAGAACATTTTAAATAACTACCTTTACCATGTTTGAAGTCAGTAGGTAATTTAATGTAAAGTGTGTTAGATAAATACTGTCAATGTATACAATATATATCTCTATACAGTCATAGTCAAAAGTTTACATACCCCAATGGAAATTTATAATTTCTAGAAATTTCTCTAAAACAAAGAATTTTAGGAAAAATCTTTTGTAGCAAAAGTTTTGCTTTTGTGGATGAGGAAAAAAAGTTACAAGAAATAGATGACTACAATTATTTATTTTAGCCTTATTTTTTTTTTGGCAAAACTCCAAAAATTCAAAAGTATTCACAACCTTTCCGGCTACTATAGTATTGTCCACAAGGTGCTAGAAATTTCAATGTGATAATGCAGAACCTTATTCTACAAAAGTCTAGAAAATGCTGGATTGTAGGTGAATATTCTTAGAGAGTATAAAAGGGTTAGGCATAGGATGGTTGCTGTCAATAAGTCAATATGGGAAAAAGTAAAGAGCTATCTAAAGACCTTAGGCAGAAAATTATTTATTGTCATAAAACTGGGGAAGTATACCAGAAGATTTACAAGCATTTGAGTATCCAATTTCAACTATTGTTTCTATTATCAATTACAACACTCCCTTGGTCTGGAAGAAAGAAGATTCTTTCATCAAGAACAAGTAAAGTATTGCATGGCCACTCTTAGAAAAACGTCAGAAGAACAATTACTTAAAGTTTGCAAAACGGCATTTGAATGATGGATATGAGTTCTGGTCAAAGGTTTTGTGGAGTGATGAAACAAAAATCGAGCTATTTGGTCACGCTGATAGTCCTTACATTTTGAGAAAGTCTGGTGAGGCATACAAAGAAAAGAACACCATACCTACAGTCAAGCATGGAGGAGGTAATATCCTTCTATGGGGCAGTTTTTCCTCTATATGGGAAAATGGATTCCATAGCATACCAAATGATATTGGCTAACCAGCTGAAACACGCCGCTACAAAACTTGACTTATAGCACAACTGGACATTCCAACACGACAACTATCCAAAGCACATATCAAAATCTACTTGAGAATGGTAAAGAAGAAAATCAAGGTTCTGGACTGGCCTAGTCCTGATCTAAATCCGATTGAGATCCTTTGGTATGAGTTGAAGAATGGTCAGAAATGAATAAAGAATCATGTCAAAAGCTAATTGATAAATATCCTAATCATTTCAAATAGGTTATTTTTGCTAAAGGTGCCTCAACTTGCTATTAATTTCATTTTCCTTGTCAGGGTATAAATACTTTTGAATTAGCATTTTTTGAGTTTTGCAAAAAAACTGCTGATAAATAATTGTAGACAGCTATTTCTTATAACTTTTGCTACAAAAGATTTTTCGTCTAATTCTTTGTTTTTGAGAAATTTCTAGAAATTACAAATTTCCACTGGGGTATGTAAACTTTTAATTACAACTGTATATTTTTTAATATATAAAGAATACAGTTTGTCTGTCTGTCTGTTCCTTTATGCAAACTTTGTATGGCCTCCTCTTTCATCCAGGGGAAGGCCAGGGGCTATGTTTGGATCCAAAATTTTGGTACTTTATTTAGTAACCCCATTGCTGGATCACTACAGTAGCCATGTATCTCAAATTAAAGAAACCCACAAAACCAAAAAAAAAACGGCCAAGATCGGTAACTTATGGGAAACCATAAGGCTACCGTTCCCCAATTTGTCATGCATGAAATATTGAAATATTGAATTTCCCTGGGCAACGCCGGGTACTAGTATATAGCTAGTATATAGATAGATGAAAGAAATAGCCTGAATCTGAATACAAAAATTTGATTCAGGAAAACAATGCATATTTATATCCTGTAGCATAAAACACAGCAAAGAGTCCATGCATGTTGGAATCTTAGGAATTTATATTTAGATTTCACTGTACTGCTGAAAGCATTAACAGGTAAAATGTAATGAGTCAGTCCCTTTTATTATGTTTTAATGTGTATACTTGGTACACCCTTAGTGAGTATCTACTTTGTTTGTAAATACTGTCAACATTGGTAATAATGAGAATCTGTTACTGTAATACTGCAGGCACGTGGCCCCCAAAACCTGCGATTTTAGAACTGGACGTTATTGTTACTTTAATCCATAGTAAGTAGTTATTGTGACTATGTGTAAATCCAAAGTATTTACTAGTGTGGCAGTTCTGCTATGAAAACCTATTCTCAACTGAAGATATTTGAAGTAGAGATATGAGCTCTCTACCTGTTCCATACTGCATGGCTTCAGGTGTTTTATACATGCTTTTATATTACCTGAAAATATCAAAGGATTCAGCAGAATTCTAATAGTAATAAAACAAAACCTCAGTTATCCGTTTGATTTTTTTTTATCAAGGTCTCTCCTGAAGTTAAAAGCTACCTTTCAGCCAATGTATAACATATTAGCTACATAAATCTCAAATGATCATATCAGAATAAAATGTTCCAAATGTTTTTATAGATACATCATCATCTGTACATTGCTGGATTTCAACTACAGGACATATGGGGCATATTTTCAAAGAGTTTACAAATGTTTTATGCCTTTTTTGGAATGGAAAAATTCCACATATGAATTTAAAGACTAGAATAATGATTTCAAAATGCTACAAGGCAAAATTAATTTACAATTCTGTTGACATGTCAACATTGCAACATTATACATTCTTCATACTTCATTACCAGTCAAGTTCTTAAACACTTTTGCAAATAATTCAAATATTTACAGTACCATCAACTCAATTAATTATTTTTTTTTTAATACCAGCCTCTCCTGTTTCTTTTAAAACAAAGGATGCATAAGCAATTAATCTCAATAGGAAGAGGCAGAAGCACAGTCCTGTATAGAAGCAGCCAATGACTAACTTGTCTGTTCTGGTGTCTGCAATGGAGCACTGGAAACTCTGGAATTTGGAAAGTTAATGTATGTAAAGTACAGAACCCAGCATAAGATGCAGTTAAATATTTTTGACCATAAGTCTCCGCTAACTAAATCATTCCGGTATTGAAAATTGAAATGGGTAATGTAATTTATTCATGCTACAGACATAGAAAGAATAAATTATCATACTGTGTTTGGGGTTTTCAATACGGAAGGGTCAACATTTGAAGTGTGTTTAGAGTCACCCATCTCACACCACAGCATAAATAGGATCTATTTTTCAATATTTATATTTCATGATAACCTGCAGAGTTGTGTACAGTCAGATGTGCAAAATATAAAATCAACATTCTGAGAGAAGTTTAAAGACATTGTATTGTAGAATACCCAATATCAGAATGTTATAATGACAGTCATGGACCTACATTTTATATCATTTATATTTGAACTCCACTACCTCTACCAAAACAAGGTGGTAAGATATATTTGTAGGTCCAGGGGTTAACCCAGCAGACAGACTACTATTATAAAAGCTATATTCCTTATGCTGAATACTGGATTTATTACTTTATAATATAGTGAATGTATACAAAGTGAAAGGTTCCCAGATGCTTACCTCTTCGAAATTGGCAAGCATTGGTTGTGTAGGTTTTCAGACTGACACAAGTAACTGGTTCTAGAGATTGTAATTCTGGTTTAAAACCTGGTTATCCAGGTTTAACAAAAAAAAAAAAAAAAAAAAACACAGTCGTGTTTTTAAGGTTGCCTCAAAGATTGCATGGTCCTGTTTTTGTTTATTATGCTCCTAATATTAGAGAATAAAATGCATATTTTATTATTTAGGAAATAAAACTGCTCTTAAAAAAGAGAAAATGAGAAATGATTATCCTGTCTTGTTCAATAGCTGACAGAAAATATATGGAGTTTTAAAACCCAAGCCTTGAATTCAAATGACAGCTGGAGGTAATATAATGAGATCTTTTGATGTGGCAGGTGAGGGAGAGTACAACATAATAAACATGTGCTTGAATAATAATATTACACAATTATGTATGTATGTGTGTGTGTGTGTGTATATATATATATATATATATATATATATATATATATATATACCACAGGTTTAAAGGCATAGATACATTCTTAACTGTTACTAATTCTTAAAACTTATGTAATACCTGGTTTTGTTTAAATACCTGTGGAAATAAAGTCCTGACTAGGTGCTTAACAAGCTGCAACTGACTTGCATGTGGCACTTTGAGGTTTGTAAGAGGCACTATGCCGTATTACTGCAGCAGTCCTATTTGCAGTAATAGGTTTAAATATAGAACCGATTCCATTCTATTGCATTAAGAATTTTAAAACCTGATTTATTTTTTAACTAAATGTATATTCCTGTAATAAAGTCAAAAAAGAGAAAGAAAGAAAGAAAGAAAGAAAGAAAGAAAGAAAGAAAGAAAGAAAGAAAACCAGAACTGGTTAAGAGAGACCGTGTTTTAATTTTTTAAAACCATGTACTACCTCTCATTACCACTAATCTTGATAATGTTGTGCCTGTGCTTCATGAGAAGATAATAATTACTGTAATAAACACAAATCTGCTAGTTCACCAAGGCCTCTACAGCTATAATACATTATTTCCTTTGCTATCTGTTGTCTGTATTATTCCCAGAGAGACAAAACACTAAACTACATTTTAAAGATTTTTTAAATTTGTATTTGTCATGATTGGATGATCAAGCATAGTGTTCTAGATGGGGAAGTTACACCTGATAAAATAATTCATTCAAGTAATTTCCTTAATTGACATATATCCATTTATATACACCCCTTTTCTCCCCATATCCCCCTTCCCCCCTCCCCTGGGGCTCCTGAAATGTAAATTAGGCCATGAAGCCTAACTGGTCAGCTGCTGCATCTATTAAGAATTAACTCTTAGGCTAAGTACTGACATTGGGTTATCCAGGAAAACAGGATAATTCTGTTTCATAACAAAAATTATATTGAGCTAATTCTACAAACAAAAGGCTTGTTTGAAAGAGTGGACAAAGGCTCTACTCCTTGTTGTTACACGTGAGAGATCTATGCTTATGTATTGTATGCAACTGTTTAACAGGGTGTGCTTCCTGTACAACCTTGTGAATGTAAGCATCATGTACTTTCACTGCAATCTTGCGTGATACGCTCTTCTCATGTTAGTTTGCAACAAGGGTTTTATACACATACAATACATAGGAAGTTTTGCACACAGGCGCTTGTTGTTGCATCAACTGACATTTCTCCTAGCTGCTATTTCTGTTATATCAAGATTCACTTCTCCTGCCAAATGTGTTTGTGCCTGAGAACCAGGGTATCTATCCTGAATAGTTCCCTTTGGGGAACTTCAAGTGTACCTCTAGTAGCCAACGGTAAAATAAAGTACATTAAAAAGACCTGTATCATACCTGTATTTTTTTCTGGCATCCATTATAGAGTCCTGCAATGGGCCGGGTACCCGCGGGTTACCCACAAAATCGGGCCAGGTTCGGGTGAGAATGTGAACTTTTTCGTGATTTGTGGTTTGGGTGTGGGTCAGAAAAATAAAATTTTCAGGGAAGCTCAGGTCTGAATTGGAATCACCAAAAACATTTTCTGTTCTCTTAACCCTTCCCCAAATAATGTATTTGAAGATAAATATACTGGTATTTCTTCCACTAAAGATCCTTTTACGTCTGCTTGGTGATATTAAAAATGTCCAGGGACAAGGTCAAACAAAAGTGCAGGGTTTATATCATCTAGTGGATAATAGTGCGAGAGGTAAATCAGAAGTGTGGAATTATTTTAGAATCATAGTGAATGAAAATAATGAACATGTGACTGGATTAGTTGCTTGTAAAACCTGTCACTGGTGTAGCTCCCTTTCAACTTGTGGCACGAAAGGAATATATTTTATAGTATAGTAAGTAGAGGTAGTTAATATGTTACAATGTTAAAATATATCCAGACCACTAGAGAAAGCTACCACGCTGTATAACCTATTGTATAAACTCAATCTGTGAAGAATGGTAGAGATATCTATGTGTGTGACTGTGAGAGCATGAGTCAGTCAGCGCAGGCAGTAGGTAAAGGACAAACACTTGCGGGTTCGGGTCGGGTTGTTGGTCTTATTAAAGCGGGTTGCGGGTAAGAAGACGTTGCTGCAGCAGGTTGCTGGTTCTGTAGTAGCAGGTCCAGGTCGGAAGTGGGTCGTAAAACTCCCCCAAGACTCTGATTCATTACATTGTTTATGAAAGAATAAGTAAATCAATATTGTAGTGCAGGATATCTTAAGACATTTCTTAATTCCCGGTGGTAGCTAGCTTGGAAGGTAACTTCTCCAATCAAGTATGGTGAAAATCGAGAAACAGTACAACTTGATCCTACATTTCAAATGTCTCCCAAGACAAAAATCGAGAAACAGCACAACTTGATCCTGCATTTCAAATGTCTCCCAAGACAAACTGGCTTGTTAAAAGCAAGTTACTGACAAATGTATTTGTAAATATGTAAGTTGAGTCATGATGCCAAAGGCAGTGATCAAGAACATGTTCTGTACTCTTAGCAGCTCCATGCATAACTTGTACTTAAATGCTAATACAAATCAATGTTTTATTATTTTAATTTTAGTAGTTCCAAACCTTAATTACTATATATAAAAGCATGGCATTTGATACAAAGTGTACACTTTACGTAAGCACATCACTGAAAAAAGTAATTAAGAGAAGACAGGTGGAGGTTATCTTGACATTAGGATAAAAAGTCACATGTTTAAACAATAATAAAGCATAAAGTACTTGTGTGTCATTGTCTTGTTTTTGTTATGTGTTCTCATGCAGTCCTCTCCAGTGTTACACCCACTGCATAAAATAATAAAAGTTGGTTTCAAGGGCTGAGTTGCTATGCATAGCACTACCTTGACACTAGGCCCCACTGTCATTCAAAATTGAATGATGCTGTTGTCAGAAGTAGCAAAGCTGAATTAGTGCAAGCTATAGAGGTACCTTCCTAAGGCAAGCAATTTAAACACTTAATACTGAATTAATGAGGTAAAAAAAAACCCTCATCAGTGCCACCGTTGTTGAGAACAATAACAGAATTACAGGTTAAATGAGCTCCCTACATTATAATTTTTAAAGTAGCTCAGCTGCATGAAACTGCATGTTTTGTTTAAAAATTATCATTGACATAATCGTGCTGTACCGGTTCCCCGCTGATCCAAAATACATGAATTAATACAATTTAATTATAATAATACAACTGGATATGCATGTCCATTTCACAGTGTTACTTCTGACAACCTTAGACGCCTAACAAGGGGCATGTGCCCCTGTCCCCCACCCCACCCCACCCCACCCCACCCCACACACTTTGAATATGTGGTGCAAACTATATATTCTGCCCCTCCACTTTTTGTTGTTCATTATATACATGCACAAAAGAAACACAGCAGCCTAGTGGATTTAATCAAATATTTTAAACACAGATAACAAACAAAATTACAGAAAATGTGAACAAAAATACAGATCAAAGAATCATGATAAGTTTTCAGTATGAAACGTGACTGTGGCAGGGCAGGAGAAAAGCCCTGCACATAATTAAAGGTGGCAGGGCAAAGCCCTGCATGTAAATAAATATATTGTTTATATAAATGGAAATGTATTCAGAAGCCACATTTATATATAAAAAATTATCCCTAAACAAACATATTGGTTTGACCCAAGGTCTGCATTGTGGCTAACATTAGCTAACAAAAAACATTAAGTGAATGCAAACTTGGCAGGTGGTCAGGAGAGAAGACTCAAGGAAATATGAATATTTAAATATAAGCATATATTTTTTAATGTGTATTACTTGTAACTTAGTTACTTAGTTGTTCTTTGCTGATATTAATGTTCAGCTTTCATATTGAAATGTGTGTTCTTACTAATAATTTAAACTCACATTAGTTTAATAATAAACATTTAGGTGTAGTATGTCCCTGAATGACTGTAAAAATGTAGAAATAAATGCAGATTCATAAAAAAGGGCAACTCCTCAATATTTACTAATGGAGTCGATGATATATTGAAATCTCTTTTGGAAGCATTGTGGCCGTACTCACAACTTTTCTCTTGTTAACATATGAACATGGTTGATCAGAGTGCCATGAATCAACTGTTTCAAGCAATTAGCATTGCAATGTGGAGGGCGGCATTTACTGTTTCAATCAATTAGCACTAAGCATTGCCATGCAAGGGTGGGTGCTTATTATTTCAACCTATCAGCACCAAGCATTGCCCTGCAATAGAGAGCCTTTACTTTCTAAAAATTATTGCCATGTGGGAGGTGGCATTTACTGTTTCAACCAATTAGCACTACGCATTGCCATGTGGGGGTGCATGCTTATTGTTTCAACCTATCAGCACCAAGCATTGACCTGCAATAGAGAGCCTTTACTTTCCGAACATGTCTTTATCAGCTGGTTTCGCCGTAATAATTGAGCACAGCAGTGTCTGATGACAAAACGTGAGAAAAACATTCTCTGTAGCATCCAGAAAGGAGTGTACTCTTATCAGACAAACTGTAGAAACAAAGGAACAACTACATGGTGATCTGTTGCTAAGAAAACATGATGGAACTGGACAAATTGCAGGACAGGATGAGTGAAAGCCTGCTCCAGTTAAATGAAGTGTGTTAATGTGAAGGTTGCAGTAGCAGATGACAATATTCAAGACAAAAACAGACATGCATTAATGCAATTAACAAATCCAGCTTTAGATGATGTTGTGGAACATGAGGAAAAGGGTAGAGCTCACCAATGTCTTTTGGATTTGCTTGCATTCATCAGTCAGCTAAAAACACAGGCCAAAGGAGATAACACACAAATTGTTCAATAAAATAAATTAAAGAGACAGTATTCTGAATTGCAAAAGACTTTCCAAGCATCTACTAGAGCCATGGAAGCTGAAATTAAACATACCAAGTCCCTGTCTGTATTGATACAACCCAGCAAAGGGAGAGTTCCAGAGCTGACTATTCAAGATTTCCTATTCAAGGAGGGATTTCAAGATTTGAAGCAGTGGCACATCCCAGCCTGAGAAAAACAGGAAAACGGCAACGCACAAGAGAATGGACTCCGACCTATATGGCAGAAATAAAAAAAAATGGTGAGCCTTTCAAAGCCGCAGACCCAGACCACTCAAGCAAGGCTGTAAGGCTTGTCAAGACACCAGTGACGGTGAGATATGCGACCATTGCATTGAATGTAGACAGCAGGGCCATCCCTCAAGAGGCTGCAGCGTACCAAAAGAACAGCAGGGAATTGAAAGGAGGTTGCCATAGCAGGACAGACTATAACCTGCATCAAATGAAAGTCCCAGTGTTGCCAGTGGGGTAAAAAGGAACAAAGTTACCCCAAGCTAACTGGGAAGGCAGTAAACCAGACAAACATCCAGTTTGCTGGATGGATTGAAGTAAAATTCCAACTTGGAACACAAAGTGGACTACAACCTGAACCCAAAGTACCTGTCCTTGTGTCCTGTGAGCATAGCGTAGCAGAGGAACCAATTATTGGCTACAATCTGTTTTAGATGCATTAATTAAGCTTGAAATGGAGGTTGGACAGTAAGGACATCATCACGTTGTGAGTTCAGCTTTCTCTTGTGATTTTAAGAAAGCAGAGACGCTGATGAAGCTGATTCAAAACAACGATCATGACAGCAGTGTGAGTGCGGTAAGAGTGAAGTGGCAGAGACTGCTTATCCCAGCTGGTCAGACCATTGGTGTTCGATATTGTGTGCAAACAGGGCCACTTTTAAGGAACCAGAAAGTGCTCTTTGTAACAGATGAAAACCCAAGATGGACTGATGGATTGGCAATTGCTGAAACTCTCCTTTGTCTTCAGAGGAACAGTTTGTCTACAGTGATCATTCCTGTGTGAATAGGCTGGCCGTAATTTGGGTTCGTGCCCCTTTGAAAATGTGACCCAGAAATAAAAACTTTGATTTTTAAACGCTTACGCACACTTTTATTCAAATTACAAATCAAACAACCGAAAACATACAAACACCTAACTCTCATTGAACACTAACTAAACGTATGCAGGTCCCTGACTAATGCACAGGGCAGCTAAGCTGTTTACCTGCCAGAAACAAATAATAACACCCTTTTAAACCAAACGTAGGTTTACATTTGTATTTGCACACCGTCACAGACAAGCTCTTCACACTATAGCCACACTCCACTGAACAGACTGGCTACACTCTTTAAATACCCTGCACCTGGTTCTAATTTACAATGACCTCCAGGTGCAGGGAATAATTAACAATTAACAAATGCAATTAAATTAACCAAAAGCAATTAAATTATTCAAAATGTGCATTTTCACATGTTATTTTTAGGCTGGGAGGAATCTGACCCCCCCCCCCCCCCCCCCCATCTTACAACTGTTACTAATGACACCTGTCAAGATATCACACATACTCAAGTGTGATACTTTACAATTAGGTATCCTGGGAAGGCAAATGCGGATGCATATGGTTTGTCCCGCATGCCATTAGACATTGAGCAATACATGCAAAAATGCTCACAAGTAGTTCATCCTGAGGTCATAAGTAGCACAGTACAGGCAATACAAGTGCACACAAAGAAAAGGTGTCATGGATGTGCCCGGTGACCATCACAACTGCAGTAGCACAGGGTTGCAGTGACAAATCAACATCTCCTATTGCTGTGATAACCATGGAAGCCATGAGAAACTTTCAAGAAGATGACCCTACTATCAGAACAGTATTGCAGTACAAAACCAAGAAACAGGCATCCATCAGAAAGAGACAAACTATCAATTGATGAGAATGGAATTCTTCACCGGAAAACATCATCACAATCCCAGCTGGTTTTGCCAAAGAAATTCCCTCAGGACATCTATAAGCAGCTTCATGAGGACATGGGACACCTGGGGGTGGAATGAACCTTAATTTACTAAGTGACCAATTCTACTGAACCCACATACAGAGGGAGGTGGAGCATTATGTCACCAAAGGATGCAGTTGTCTCAAGCAAAAGCGACCAAACAAACCAACCAGATCACCACTATTGAACATTGTCACAACTTATCCATTTGAGATGATCTCTTTTGATGTTCTGCATCTTGAAAAATTATATGGACCATTTCACCCACTTTACTCAAGCATATGCAGCCACGAACAAATCAGCGAAGACAGCATCAGAGAAAATCTTCAATGATTTTGTGCTCGCTTGGTTTTCCCACCAAGTTACACCATGATATGGGAAAAGAATTTGAGAATCGACTGTTGTCTAGACTTGAGAAGTACTGTGGAGGTTCACAAACCACACTATATCACTCCCAGGGTAACAGCCAAGTAGAATGGTTCAACAGGACTCATCTTGGCATGCCGAGGACCCTACCTGAAGACCCAAAGCAGATTGGAAGAGTTCCCTGAACAAAATGGTGCATGTCTACAATTGCAAATGTACTGAGGCCACAGGATTTCTTCCCTTTTATTTATTATATGGAAGACCCCACCCCCCTTCTTCCCACTGACATCATGTATGATCTCTCACCAGCAGATAATGGAGACACACACCAGGACTATGTTGAGAAGTGAAGGAGAATGAAAGAATCATAACAAATAGCATCCAAAGCTGCACTGAGAGAAGGTGAAAAAGGCAGAATATTAGGACAGAAAAGTTCATTGTGCAAAGTTACTCCCTGGAAGCAGAATCTTGGTCAGGAACTTGAATGAAAAGGGTGGTCCTGGCAAGCTTTGTCCTATTGGGAAGAGAGTGTTTATGTTGTTACCCAGAAGAAACACAAGGACAGTCCAATGTACAAAGTTAACCCAGAAAGTGGCACTGGTAGAATGAGAATCTACCAAGCAGAATGACGGGGAAGCAGCAGAATCAGAGAAATCCTTATGAAAGGACACCACAAAAACCACAGCAAGCTGAAAGTGAAGCCATGACTGATTTGGAAGAGGATGACAACCTGTGTGGATACATCACAGCACATCGCCCCAAGCCATGTCAGCAGTTAACTGAATCCGGAAGTAGAGAAATTTGAACCCTATCCAGCTTTAATGCGGCTATGGAAATAGAGGATCAAGGGATGCCCAATGATTGGGAAGTGACACCGGACCAAAGTGTGGATGGAACAAACATGGCTGAACCAGGAGAGCATTCAAATGACCATAGTGACCAATATGAAGAAAAACCCCCTTCTCCCTCCAGAAGAATATACCCCATCAGAGAGAGAAGACACCCCCAGACACTTACTTATTAGACACTGGGGCAACCCACGATTGTGCCAAGAGACTTATGAACTGTATTTATGGACTGTACGGGACAATGGACTGTCCTCGGCTGTGTACCATATGGAACTATGAACAGTGCTGAACGGTGAACTGTTAGAAATTGGTTACGTTGAAAGTGTAAATAGTTGGGTTTGTCAAATTAAAGGGTTAACTACTGTTGTTAAAAAGTGAGGTCAAAACAAATTAATACCTAATACCATAAACTCATTATACTTGATCAAGGAAAGTAAATATAAAAGGTCATTTAAAAAAGTGTGCACCATAAAGACGTGTAGAATATTAACACTTTGGGAACATTAGGTACGAAGTGCATGGAAAGAAACAATTTTAGTCTAGAAATGGGTAGCTAGATGTTATACACGATTTGCCTTAGTTTATAGCCTACTGTTTTGTCACCATGTACTGGTTGAGTGTAACGTCTTATTCTATTTCTTCAGAAATCATTAAACAAACTTTTTCTACCTTATATGTAGAGCTTCTGATTTTCGGTTTTAACCAGTAAAACCAGATAAAACACCCCCAATACAAAAAAAAAAAAAAGAAATCGATGGATAGCCAATAAACATCGGAAAACACTGGAAAAACTGTGTTACCCCTTTCCCATTAAAAAATAAAACCTACTACAAAACTAATAATAAATACATTTTCCAGTTCTGCTGGGCAATGTCCCGCCTTACTGACTTACATCTATCATTGATTCGTTCTGAATACTTTAAACCCGCACCAACAACTGAGGGACAGCACATTCCTACATTTCTATTAGAAACTCCACTTGCAAGATTAAAAACAAGATTACAATCAGGATGGAGGCTTGTTAGTGGGATTTAAAACAGAATTGTAGCAAAATGTACAAAAATGCCTACACACAAAAACAGCAGAAGAATGTGCCTGTGACTTTCGTTGTGGAAGACAGCAAAGGAATGAAGGTACAACTTAAGTGTGCAATAAATGTCGAGTTAGTACTATACATATTTTGACAGAAAAAAAAAAAATGCTCAAGCATTTTGGAAAGTAACCGAAAACACTAATTTCATACAACATATCAAAAACAAAAGCCCTGAAAAAAAAGATTTACATAAAACTTGAAAATAGCTAAAAATAAGCACCGAAAAACAGCATTAATAAAACCCAAAAAACAGAAGCCCTACTTACATATCAACATTCCCAAATACAGTAAAAAAGACAATACCTGTGTTTTTCAGCAGCGTGTGAGCCTGTGCTCTTCTTAGGACAAGAATTCATTTTAGAGACAGGTTTTTGGTTGTTTTAGGTAAAAGGTGTTTTTCCCTCACATATGTATTATTATTATTATTATTATTATTATTATTATTATTATTATTATTATTATTATTATTATTATTATGCTTTTTGTGGACATTTAAAAAAAGAAAAGCTTAAACCTTGTTAAAAGGAATAGGCTTGCATTGCATATTATGCCAGTTGTGCTATACATTACACATTTTAAGTTTAAAAAAACATAAAATGTGCAAATCATTTATTCAAATATACCCAGACACAATTATCTTTGACCTGGTCCAACATAGGACCGCAAAGGGTTAATGTGGCCACCATATTAATCACTCTGATATTGTGATTAAACATTAAAAAAACAGAAGAGAAGCATGGAGTTACAGGAGGAACACCTTGAGGAAAAGCATAGTTCAAAGCTAATACAAATGCCCCTGTCATGGGGTTGTGACAAGAATGGGTATTCACTGTATTGAAGAGGCGGACACAGAAGATTTTCTTTGACAAGCAGCACAGACGCGCTGATTTATTTATGCAATTATGGCAGGTGCTATTGCACGGTGCCACCCCTAAGGTACCAGCAATGGTAGGGAATATGGCAGAGTGGAATAATACAGGGCAATCTATGTTACCATATCAGCAATAGTAAGGCCCCGGGCACATACACAAACAGGAGTGTAAACAAAGAGGGTGGAAAAACAGCAAAACAAAATTGCAAAACAAAAACACTTTTCAAACACTTTTTAGAATGCTTAGTTGCACCAACACACAGTATGGCTAGGGGTCCCCTCTGACTTGCATGGTGAGACCATCCCTCAACGGCTTGCGGGTGCTGTCCAACCCGGGCTTGGGTAAGTGAGTCTCACTAACCCCCCAGAGGAGACTTGATGCAAAGGAGGACACATATAGAAGGAGGAGAAGGAGAGAAAGAGAGAAGAACTGAAACACTTAGACCAGGAGGTGTCTGTGTTTAGCCTTTAAATAGGTGAGTTAAGTGATTAACATATATGGGTGTTAAAGTATTAATTGAATGTGTTCATTGTTTTATAAGGTATAGCTGGAGCCCTGCTCCCGTCCCCTGAACCTTGCTTAAAGGCTTACATACATTGCAAGATTTTCACAAATTATTTATGCAATTTACAGTAAAATGAAAGGCTAACCTCTCAGCTTCACATTTAAAGTTGGTTTGAAATGTCTAGGTGATATGGTTGTGAATATCAAATGAATATCAAACTTCAAACCAACTTTACTACTGGTGATGCCATGTTGCTGGTTAGTTTAGAATCTGGTTCCTGGTTGTTAAGCTTGTTGCTAAGCAAATGGGGTGGGGCACTATTGGATTTAAGTTTAATTACCCTGACAATGAGTCTAAAAGGACTGGCAGTGATTCTAAAAGGACTTTGCTAATATAGAATAATCTAAACGCTTTGGCAATTTTATACAGTGGCTCTCAAAAATATTCACCCCCCTTGGACTTTTTTTATTGTGTTGTGGATTTATTAGGAGTTTTTGCCACTGATCAACACAAAAAAACTCATGTCAAAGTGAAAAATGAAATCTACAAATTGTTCTATATTAATTACAAATAAAAACAGGAAATAATTGATTGCATAAGTATTCATCCCGTTGAGTCAATATTTGGCAGAGGCACCTTTAGCAGCAATTATAGCCATGAGTATATTTGGATAAGTCTCTACCAGCTTTGCACATCTGGACACTGTAATTATTGTAAATATTCACTCCCTTTGCTATGACACACCTAAATAAGCTCTGGTGCAACCAAATGTCTTTAGAAGTCACTTAATTAGTCGAATGGAGTCCACCTGTGTGCAATTAAGATGTTTCACATGATTTCAGGTTAAATACACCTGTCTCTGGGAGGTCCCACAGTTGGTTAGTACATTTCCTAAGAAAAACTACATCATGAAGACGAAGGAACATTCAAAGCAAATCCGGAATAAGGTTCTTCAAAAGCACCAATCAGCGGTAGGATATAAGAACATTTCCAAGGCGTTGAATATCCCCCGGAGCACAGTAAAGTCCCTTATTAAGAAATGGAGAGTGAATCTGTCTCGAACAGGCCGTCCTTAAAAACTGATTATCGGGGCGAGAAGGACACTAGTCAGGGAGACCACCAAGAGGCCTATGGTAACTCTAAAGGAGTTACAGTCTTCCATGGCTGAGCTGGAAGACACTGTGCATATGGCAACAATAGCCCGGGTGCTTCACAAAACTGGCCTTCATACGAGAGTGGCAAAAAGAAAGCCATTGTTGAAAAAAACTTACATCAAATCTTGGCTAGAGTTTGCCAGAAGGCATGTGGGAGACTCTGAAACCAAGTGGAATAAGATTCTATGGTCTGATGAGACCAAAATAGAGGTTTTTGGCCTCAATTCTAAGTGCTATGTTTGTCGCAAGCCTAACACCGCACATTATCCTGAGAACACCATCCCTACCGTGAAGCATGGTGGTGGCAGCATCATGCTATGGGGATGCTTCTCTGCATCAGGGCCTGGAAAGCTCATGAAGATAGAGGGCAAAATGAATGCAGCAAAGTACAGAGAAATCCTGGAGGAAAACTTGCTGAAGTCTGCAAGAGACCTGGGACTTGGAAGAAGATTCATCTTCCAGCAGGACAATGACCCCAAACATACAGCCAAAACCACACTGGAGTGGCTTAAAAACAAAAAGGTCAATGTTCTGGAGTGGCCCAGTCAAAGCCCGGACCTCAATCCAATTGAGAATATGTGGAAAGAGTTGAAAATTGCTGTTCACCAAAGGTTCCCATACAATTTGACGGAGCTTGAGCAATTTTGCAAAGAAGAATGGACAAAAATTGTAGTGTTCAGATGTGCAAAGCTGGTAGAGACTTATCCAAATGACTCGTGGCTGTAATTGCTGCCAAAGGTGGCTCTACCAAATATTGACTCAAGGGGGTGAATACTTATGCAATCAATTATTTTCTGTTTTGTATTTGTAATTAATTTAGAACAATCTGTAGATTTCATTTTTTACTTTGACGTTATGGACTTTTGTATTGATCAGTGGCAAAAACTTCTAATTAAATCCATTTTGATTCCATGTTGTAACACAATAAAATGTGAAAAAGTCCAAGGTGGGTGAATATTTTTGAGAGCCACTGTATCTCTGAAATTCTCCGATGACTGTCCTGGAAATCACTAGATTTGTAGCTAGTCACTTTTGACAAAAATTTTTGCCAAGTCAGCCCTTAAACTCACTAGATTTAGCATCAGATTCGTTAAGTTGGCAACACTGGCCGGTTATTGGAGACTTCAATTCATGTACTCAGAAGTGGCATGTAGGGAATCGGACACTCATTTTTTTGTTCCTAGTAATTATTTAATGGCATGGTGCAGAAAGACTATTTTGATATCCACACGGAAATTAAAGTGATTAGAATTTTACAGTGGTTGGGCGCTTTATAAGCATTTTTATAACAAATTAGTAAAGATTCTTAAGTCAAGGTTCTGCCTATTGAAAAACTTTCCAGAACAGTGTTCCGGTGCGTTCCGGCTTGACTACCTCACTGGTCCTGCACCATTTTCATCTGCAACCTCAAGCAACACGGGTGTGTAGTGCAGTGTCTTTTTGTTTGGTCGGACGGTCCTCAGGGCCTGCCCCTCAGACAAACAAGGATTCACTGTCAGCAAACCCTGACCAAGCCCCTTGTTCAAGCAAATGAGTGCGGTTCCCCTGGAGCGTCCAAGCTGCTCCTGCCCCTGTCACATACCCTCCCCCTCAGAACGGCACCACTGGTCCATTCCAATTTCTACAACCCTATGCCTTCCCGAGAGAAAAAAATATTCTCTCAAGTCTACCAACCATCATTGCTGTAGGCCCAAGAGAACAAAATATTGCTGCAATTACATGGTTCTGACAACCCTAGTTAGCATGTCTTGTAATTTGTTCTTATTTCAGTTTGCCTCTGCCCTTATTTAATCAAGTATTTTTACTTTTGACATTGATCAACAGCTTTGTTCTTTGACTGACATTATTCAAAGTTCAAAGCATATGAGCAAAATAGTTCTGTATTGATGTTAATGTAATAAGTAACGTTATACAAATCAGAAGGGACATTCTGCACCAAGAACACAGTTTGGATTGGGGGATGTTACAAATTCACTCAAAGTCTCTGACACATAAAAAACAGTGAATTAGTGAAGAGTCTGTATAAAGTATTGCAGATATGCAGCTTTGATATACACCCTTTTATATAAACAGATATGCAAAGCTTCTTTGTTTCTATTTTTTTATTGTATTTTAAACTAGGAAAGTGAAGTGTTTTTCCAAAAGACATGTGCATACAGCATCACTTGAACAAATCAGTGATGGATTATTATTATTATTGTAAATGTATTCTTCACACAATGAAAATCAACATAACAGAGCAGTTTTCTGTTGGAAATATAGTTTCTTTATTCATTTCACTTATTGTAGTGCAATCACATATATTTATGAAAAAAAAAAACTGTTCAGCACAAGCCATGAGCACCTTGTAAATACCATTAAAATTAATTTAGCTTAATATGTTAAATATAAATTAATTAAAAGTACAGTAATCCAAAAGGTCCCAATATCTATGAGTATCATTGTATATTAATAAGTTAAATACCTAGTTAATGGAAAACCACAAGGGAAATCTACTTTTTTGCCTTTTACTGTCTACCATTGGCGGCTGGTGGCAGAAAAAAGCAGAGGGCTTGGTGTCCCCTTAAACCCCCAGAATCTTATTATTCTATTCTGACTGACAACACTTTTCATATCTTCTTAATGTTTTACCCCAATTTGGTTGTTAAACATAAGTGCTCCACTAGCCAGCAGAGAAAATAAAACAGTAGCACATCATAGTTTATTCTGATAAACTTAACTGTTACACACTGCCAGCGTATGTTTAAAATGCACTGTATACAACACTAATATAGCATTTAGATTTCAAGACCACGTCACTAATATACTTTGCTTAAAATAGTTCTTAAGTCAGAAGAGGCACAACTACAAACTCATTGTTTCATCAATCGGCCATACAAAAAAAGAGCCATACTTTGTCCATGTGAGCAAATTATCAGTTACTGAAAAGTAAACAGTGTCAGCAAGACTGTTATTAGCTGCACCCCCGGAGAGCCAATGGACTCTTACCATGTTTCCATGAACCACAGAACTCGGGTACGTGCTTGAGTTGTCCCACCCCACCCCCGTTAACTTTTCCATGTTTTAAAATCACTCGAGTTGGTTCCCAATTCAGCTTGAGCCCGAATTCTCTGGTCCGATTTCACTCCTCGGGCTGGCCTGAAATCTAGTCTCAATTCCGGCTGGAAGGAAATTACATCACTATATGTCAGTGTTGTAGGGTGAGGAAAGATGCCATTAGTAGGAGGCTGTGTGGTCCAGTGGTTAAAGAAACAGCCTTGTAACCAGGAGGGACCTAGTTCAAATCCCAGCTCAGCCACTGGCTTATTGAGTGACCCCCAGCAAGTAACTTAACCTCCTTGTGCTTCTTGTAAGTGACTCTGCAGGTGATGCATAGTTCACCCAGCTTAATCTCATATCTTGTAAAGTTTTTTCCCGCTGGTGGTCAACTATGAAAGGCACTATATATAAATAAAGATTATTATTACAACGGGACCTTTTGGATATTAAATTTGGCGGTTTTGCTACCTTGGTGGATTTTGAATTGGCATTTTTTACTTAGCACATTCACAAAGAAAACTGCAATGCAGTTTTGCATTTATACTTTTAATTCCAAAAACATTCACATAAATGTTTACTTAATTAAATATGTCTGCTAAAACAGTATCTCATTTACAGTAACTCATTATAGCATCTACAATGTCACTGGAGCAACTTGGAGAACAACAAAGAACCTTCTAATCAGTTACAGTATTTATCATTCTTATATGGCCCTGGATTTTAAGGTAACTGGTACACTTTTACATTAAACATTTGCTATCTCTCAGTTTTAAAACTATGGTTCACAACACAATACAGTGGAATGCTCACAGCATCATGTAATAGTAGAACAATATTTCCACTTGTGAAAACATTAACAATATAAAGCCAAAACAAAAATGCTTTAATTTGCTTCAGAATCATTTCAAACTGGTTAATAGACTAGCAAGCGCTGGTAAAATCAGCTCAGTTTTATACGGTGCAGAACTAATTTATTTTAATGTTTTGTTTTGTTTATGTACTTTGTGATACCTGCATGGTATGTGTCTTAAATAGTTGTATCTGCAACATATCAATAATAACAATCAACTATTTTGTTACAGACTTTCTAACAAGTCTGGCTTAAACCATTTTTGCTGTTACTTAATTAAACCCTTATAAAAAAAAAAAATAACACAAAAATGCTTAATATAAAAAAATCATACTACTGTAGCAGGAGCAGTTTACATTGCTTCTGGGTTTCTGATCACATCAAATCAATTTCAGATTTTTTAAATCCTTAGATGAAAATGTCTGATCTAATTTAATGTTTTCAAGCAAATTTGTTTCATCATTGTCATTCTCATATCCACTTTGACATCTGACACATTATTTCCCTTGTCCAGCGCTTCTTTCCCTGTTCTGCATACCAGCCTGTCAGAGGTATATTTACTGCATGAAACAAATGCAAAAGAATATCTAGATGGATTTATCTTTTAAATCATTGACAATCTGATTGTAATACCGTCTGCAGCGAAGTCAAGTCTTGACCTTTGATTTGGGTAACTCAGAAAAGCATGGAAACGCCATCTTTTTCATCCACACCAATTAGAGCGCAATTGAGTTGACATGAGTTTGCTGTACATGGAAACGAGGTATAAATCATACCAACCACTCTGAAATGACCTGTAGAATTTTCAAAAATATGACAATAAAACAGCTGCACTTAACACTAGAACCATCGAGATTTTGGACTACACACTGTACAACCGCCTCACCTGCAAAATGTGGAGCTCCATTTTAAAATGGCTTCGATATGAAAATGAAAAGCAAACAATCAGATACAACTTAATAGTTTTATTTATGGACATCATACATAACATTTTCAGAGCTGAAACACTGTATTTACATTGAAAATTAAACTTTTTTGTTATTTTTTTCAAAAAGAGCACATATACATAAACATGAAAAACTGTAATAAAATAAACTTTACACAATAAACTTCTGTGTAAACAGATATAGAAAGCTGTATGCACATATACAATTATGAAACACAAATAACTAGTTATAAAAATGTCTCTGTCTGTCTGTTTGAGTTCTATTACAGCTTTCTAAGTACAATCTACCCAGAAAACACGCTTTTCAATTGTACCAGTGCATTTGCCACAGACTGCCTTTTCACAACGGGCACAGACATCAAAAGATCTATTTTTATTGCATTTAACAACCTGGCATTGTCTTTTATTTCGTGTGCCACTGGGCACAGTGCTGGTTGAAGGTTGAGGGGCATTTGCCAGCCGGCTTCCATGTCTCTTACCAAAATGTTTCTGCCGTAGCTCCAGGGCTAGCTGCAAAATGAAGTTCCTCCGAGCAATTGTGTTGCCGGTGCACTCTTTGTACAAAACCAAAGCGCTGATGGCTTCAGGGTCCAAAACATTATAAAAAACAGCCACAGGCCACCTGCGAGTACCACCTTTGACAGAATACAGTGGTTCCATTTGATCCAGTATATCCACACCGTACTTCGTTGCATTTTAAAATGCAACAGCCTCTGGCTGTCGTTTAGCTTCAGTCCCGATGTCACTGATTTGTGCAGAAAGTTTAGAATATGCACATTTTTAATTTTTTTAACACCTGTATACACTCAGGGTGGCACAGTCGTTCTGCCTGAGGAGTGTAGAGGGGCTCGCATGGATTGAGATTTTTTTTTCTTTACCTCCCTGGCCAAATGGAGAGAAGTAATAAAATTGTCAGTTGTGACATTCCATTCCTTGCCCAAGCTCCATCGCCTCAGCACAACACTGTCTTCTAGTCTCTCACCAGCAGGGAGCTTTTCGTCCTTTCCAAGGTAGGGGAAACCATTTATAAGGTATTTGGAATCCACGTCAGCTGCAAGCCCAAATTGGATGCCAAACTTGTCTGGTTTGTTGGCCATGTACTGTGACCAGCAACAGTGTGCCTTTGTGGGAAACAGCTGCTCATCCACGGTGATGTTAGGTCCAGGCTTATAGCAGGCAATGCTATTTGTGATGAAGCTGTCCCAAACCACTGATGCCATGGCAAATTTGTTTGTAATAAGTCAGGCTCTAGTTGTTCTCTAATCATAACATATGAATATCAGGATTTCCTGAAAGTGATTCTGTGACAGCAGTTGCATAGAGATCAACAACAGAAATGCACTGAGTGGGGTATCTCTGTTTCCTTTTGTGTTGGACCTGAAGCTTCAGACAAAACATCTTCTGATCTGTGTTTTCTCAAAGCCTCATCGCCAGGATTTATAATTTTCCAAACTGTCCCATCTTTGCCTGTCTCCTGAATTACACCTGGAGAAGCTGATACAGCAGGTATAGTTTCCTTGGTGCTGGTGGTGCTGAAGTGGCAGATGCAGGAGGAGCCACAGGGACAGCAGCTGTTTCTCCAGTACTGGATCTGGATCTGCCACGGCCACGACCTCTCCCTTTCCCCCTGGTCGGCACTTGTTGTATTTGACCTGCAGGTAAATCGGGCTCGGTGTCCTCACTTTCATTGTCAGAACTGATGGTTTCGACAGCCCAGGATGCGTCACTGTCGTTGTCACTCACCCCAACATCAGAATCTCCTTCACCCAATTCTTGTAATAGTTCAAGCACCTCTTCCATATTCAGTACTCGTCTTTGAGCCATCTCAGTCAGTTTACAGATAATAATGAATTGGAGGGCCCACAGCAGAGTCTAATAAACACTAACACCAGCCAGCCTGTCACCAGCCCTATACCTGATACAAAAGAACTAGCATGTATGATCAAGAGGTGACTGATCAAGGCATTGATCACAACACCTGGGTTTGCAACGTTCTCAAGATTGAATTACAAAGGGCAGTTATAAACTAGTTGAGCTGATTCAGAGGACAGGCAGATGAGAAAAAAAGTAGTGTAGCTATATCACACTGTATTGTGATTCAATGTGTATATTTTGGGACAACTGATAATAATAATAATAATAATAATAATAATAATAATAATAATAATAATAATAATAATAATAATAATAATAATAGAATGACTTTTATTATGATTTTCATTATTAATAGCACTCGACAGGAGTATATCATAAGTTCTTTAACAATGACTGATTTTATTACAAAGCCCAGACTAAATAAACAAAGCTCAGGCTATATTGTATTGATTTCAATATGCTGCATAAACTGCGGGTCTGGCGGTTGCAGAAGGAAGTGCTTATAACGTATTCATTTTTACAATTCTGCAGCTGAAACACCGTATGTGTATTTAATTCAAATATTTAGTAACACTTAAGAATGGACATACACGAGATGTTCACATACGCAGAGATATTTAAATATCAATTGCACAAAACTTTCAAAAAGCGGCTATGGTGGTGCAAGTGTTAAATTTATTGTGATTTTTTCATTTTCCTACTGTTATGATACTTTTTTTTTTTTTTTTTTTAAATAAACCCTTTTATGATTAATTGTTCATTTAATTTTGGTTGTGCAGATTTTAGGTATGAGTATAACTGTGGCGGTTCTAGTGTTAAAACTAGGTCCTATTTGTGTATTTCCAGTAGATGACCATATTAAGAGATAGCCTTGAATAAGAGTGTTTTGGAAGGTTGCTGCTGTGCTAAAACACACCTAACCTGGTGCAGTAAACAAATATTTTCACACAAAATCTTTACAAAATAAGAGAAATGGTGACACTGAAGGCATAAGGACCTATTTTCCGATAAATATGTATATTTATTTTTCATGTTTGTGGATCAGATGCACAAGACCAAAGCTAGGGTTATGTTGCCATGGTCACCACCGTGCTGACCATTCAAGCCACAGAGAACAGCCCCATCTTGTGCCACATAATCTCGGTACCTGGGACGAATAATTTGAATGGATTTGTGTTTCTGTTTTCTTTTCAATTTTCAACATTTTGGTTGCTTTTGGTCCCTCTTGTATATATGGCCACAATTCCCTTATTTATTGTCCAGTTTGTTAAAGTTGCATTGTACACTGTCAGATTTGAGCTGGCCATGCTAAAATATTTTGTAATAAATGTTGTTTTTTTCTAAGTCTAAGTTTTTCTGTGGTTTTTGTTATCTGTATTGAACAGGGTGAGTTTCAGACTATTTCACTTTTTTTAAATGAAAGTTTAGTGTGCGCACATTCATTTCATGTATGACAGGTACCTGTAACTTTTATAGCTGAAGTTAAAGCCAAAAATTTAACAACAGTAACAAGCAGGTAAAAATGCCTCAGACCCTAATTAAACAAATAACTTTTTATTGTCAGAGTTGCTTATAGTTTATCTGGTTAGTGCCTGATATCTGAACAGAGAAATATGACTCAAATGTCTGTGTCTCGGTTGTTGTTGACAGATGCTATCTGAGCTCCAGTCGAGCTGACAGGCTGTGACTGGTTGACTCAGCAGTTTCAGATACAGGATTGGTTCCTTTCATCAATGCAAAGTACTGCTTGGTTGGTTTTGGTGGATAATAAAATACACTTGGACCAATTGTGTCTTTGTTTAGTGTTTATTGTCCAATAGATGTGAACTAAGCTTAAAAATACAGTGTCACTGTACTGTTTTTACTAGCAGATATGAGTTTATAATGGAGGCTAGTCTCCTGTGAGGAAATAACCTTCTCTGGGTTCCTCTAAGCAGCCAGAATTGTTGTTAATATAGGAATGTTTAGGGTTTAGGTTAAATGTCTTTTTTTTTTCTTGAATTTTATACAATAATACTGTGTCTGTAGAAAGTCAAATGTTCACCTTATGTTGCTTTATAGCCTGGCATTATGTTGCCTTATAACATGGAATTAATTTTTAATTTTTTTTTTTTTTAATTTATCTACACATCCTACCCCATAACTTCCAAGTGATAAAAATATTCTAGAAATTTGTAGAAAATTAATTAAAAATAAAAACTGAAATAGCTTAGTTGGATAAGTATCCCACCCCCTTTTTCCTCTTAACAATGTGGAGTATAGTGTGTAGATAAGTGGAAAAAAATCCTCATTTAAATGCATGAAACTCTGAGGCACTGACACAACAAAATGTGAAAAAAGTTCAAGGGGGTGTAGACTTTCTATAGGCACTATATATATATATATATATATATATATATATATATATATATATATATATATATATATATATATATATATATATATATATATATATAAATTTATCACGTATATTGTAATTTTGAGGAGGCACTGCCTCCCTTGCCACCTCTGAAGACCACCACTGCTGTCTACAGTATATACCATGCCACTATTTGTAACACTATACCTTTATATAAGTAGTTCATCAGTAAAGATGAGATTCCCTAGTATTGTCACAAGAGGGTTTTTGTAAGCTGAGGGGCTGAGATAGGCGATGTATTATTTAAAAGATAAAATGCCTTCTCTAAAAAAACTAGTCAATTTGGCTTCTGGCAATTCTGTAAAATACACATGCTGAGAAACTAGTAGTATTTTCCTTATATGTAGAGTGTCTGTATATCTCAGCATATCTGGGCAGGCTGTTATTTTTTGATGTACAGACTCAATGCACAAGATTTTCCCTCAACGATTATGAATGCAGTTTTTGTGCAGTAAACATGATTTCCATCATCTGTTTTAGCATGCGATTTCCCCCTTTCATTGTTTCGTATTTCCACATACTGAGGGCTCTATATACTAATATTGGTTACCTGTTCGTAAATGCTGCAAATTTGTAGCCTCTGTCCTTCGTAGAACTGCTTAAATTACAGCTCATTATACAGGAGAGATTTCACTATAAATGGATTTGCAGTGCCGAAAGTCATGATTTAGAACTTCCTTCTGGCAAGTGAACAGATAGAAGTGCCAGTAGTTGGCAAATATACAACTATAGGATTGAGCGATGGCATCTGCAGAATTCAACATTGATGCAACTATGCCACCGGGCAAAAAAAAAAAAAGCCTTCTATCGGAGAATTGCAGCACAACAATCAAATTTATGAACGCAATCACACAAGCACACACACTCCCAAAGTAAATAGAAACAAAACACAAATGCCAACCTAATATTAAAGTCTATGTCCAATGTCAATGAGTCAGTTGCTTACTTTGCAGCAAATGTCTTTCCATGAAATCAGTGCAAAATTTGATTATCTGAAAGATATTCGAGCCTCAATAAATGATTTGCTCTGCTGTTAGACATTTAACAAGCATCTTTCCTGTTCAGATTACTTCAAATGAGCCAGTGTTAAAATGCAATGATGAATGTAATACAGAAACATTACAATGTGACAATGTATTGTGTCACACTGAATGCGATGTGCAAAATGTAGTGACCATGGGCGCAGCAATAACAAACAAAAATGTAGATCTGAAAGAAAGGTTTCCCCAAAAACTGAAAGCATAAATAAAAAAGATTGTTTCTATATATGGTGTAGCACTAATTTTTCTACCCCACCGTACTGACGTTTACCATGGTAAATTTGCACAGTAATTCGCCAGTTTACAATGTTTGTACTCTGTGCTTCCCTATACTTTCATTGATTTAATTATATTTAGGAATATCGCACAACTTTTTTAATGTATATTTTAGTTGTGTAAAGGAAATGCAGTAGTCTACGCAAGTAAATACTTTTCTGCATATTTCAGTTGTCTATGGAGTACATAATTAGTGATAGGAAAAAAATAATTTGTATTTAATTAAAGAACTCTGCAATTATTTTGTTTCGTGTTTCATTTCAGCTTTTGTGTAGGAACCTGTTTCATTCACTATAGTATAGTACTGTACAGCAGGCATGCCCCCTGTATGTTTCAGATACAGGTCAGTAACCCAACAGATACCGATGGCACTGTCGGCAATTGCCAAAGTGCCCAAGCCACTTGCCACAATGCCTCTCAAATTTAAAAAAAAAAACTTACGCCAACATTTGCCTATAAGTTTGCCCGTCATTGCCAACGGTGTCCGTCAGCACTCATCTACAATGCATTCATAAACTTGCTCAGAATCAGCTGGCCTATTCTCTGTCTAATTATGGCAAGCAAAATGATCATTTAGAGATATCTCAAATTGCATGTTAAGATATCTTGAAATATTTTGAGATATCTGTAAAACATTTCGAGATATCTCAAATTGAATTCCAGATACCTTTAATTGTGCAGTTTTTAAGATATCTAGAATTAGTTTAAAGATCTCTGTAAATCAATCAGATCTATAAATTAATTTGAGATATCTCTAAATGACAATTTGGCTTGCATTGTCTAATCTCGACCTACGAGAAAATGACTCATTATCATAAAGTATTATTGTTGCCATTCTTTTTACTGTGCACCTCCCAGCACTAAGCCACGAGAAAAGCATACTGTATCTTTGGTTAATGACGGGCAAACAGAGGGAGGGATGCTGTTAGACTGAGCTCAATATGACTGCGCATCAAGGAATTTTCAATCACACGTGTTCCTGGCAGTGTCACTGTGATTTTTATGTCTGTGAGCACCATATTAAATCAAAATATGTTTAAAAAGAAAATAGAGCTGTAAAGTGGCAGCAAAGTGTTCAGATTTACCTAATGTTCAGGTGCACAACAATTCATCCCTGACAATAATAATAATAATAATAATAATAATAATAATAATAATAATAATAATAAACTTACAGTTAGTTGTCAAGTACTGCAGGAAGGATGAGATTAGACAGTTAAATTGAATTGTGAGAAAACAGGCTTAAGATTGCAATATTTAAAACGCAATGGTGCAATACACATTCTGACTCCTTTCATGTCTTCAGTGTATATAACTTGGTAATTGGTATAGACATTTCAATGACTGTTGCTGTTTTGTAACACACCAACACCAACGCTAAAAATGAACACACAATAGGTAAACAATTGTGATGCAGAGCACTCTCCATTACCTGACGATGTTTCTATTTCGAGTTTTTTTTCTGCCAAAGTCACGTTGTTTGTATAGGTTTTCTAACAGCGGTTAGCAAACTACAGCTCCAACAACTAACTTGACCACTATCGTTATCAAACTCTAACCATGGATAAATCTTCAATCAGTTTGCCTGAAAATCTATCTTTTTTTGTTTTTAATTTTCCATTTTCTAATCTAATCTAATCTATGTATTAGTCAATGGTGTGTTACTGAGTTTAGTAAAATACCCTGATTTTTTTTTTTTGTGAAATTACCCTTTGTATTTTTTCATTATAAAAGTTTGTTGTTTTTAAATTGGATTTTTTTCTACCACTTTATTTTTACAATGGAAAAGTGACCTATGTTTTGTTTTTGTAACAATTAGTGTGTGAATCACTCAGAAAACATTGGTTTGTGTTTGTTGGAATTCATTTCATCAACATAATATGCTCTCTATTTTTTGTTGGTTTACGAAAGAGTATGAAATTGCCCTGGTGCCCTTGGGTTGGATTTATGTTTTGCCTATTTGCCCCCTAGAACTGATTTTTTGCCCCTGAATTTTCACGTCCAACAAAGGCAACATTGTCTTGCCCTTCATGACCTTAACTTCATTCACGCCCTTGATACTTGTCAGCCCCTAGATTAAAATTACTAGAAAACAAATGCTGTGTCCAATAGAGTTGAAAAAATAATCAATTATAGTGATATTATAAATAATTAGTTTAGTCTTGATTGTTTATTGCACATGATAATTGTTATTGGTGATGATCACGTTTCTGACAGTACTTTAAAGGTAAGCAGGATCATCACCATTATTACTAATATGTTTGGTCTCTCTTTCTTCCTGTAGACAATTGATTAGTCTATAAAAAAAATGCCGGGGGGGGTGGGGGGTGGGGGTGGGTGGTGTAAAGTGCAACGTCCTCAGAAAATTATTTAAGTCCAGCAGCCCCTCTATTGTGGGAGAGAACACTGCTATGGCTTTGCTTTAAAAAAGTCAAAAAGCAGACCAAGAAAATCAAGATTATAAGTAACTCTATGACGATAACCAATAATTGAAAATGTTGCCAACCTTAGTTTCCATTAATAATAAAAAAAATTTAAAAATTGAAAATACACTTTATTTTCAATTGTTGAGGCAATGTTTAGATCCTTAAAATACTGATTTTCTGTCCTAAAGGACTGTGACACCTTACAGTGATGGAGGTAACACAACTTTGCGGTGTTAGGATCATCACTGGGTCATTTGAACAACTTCACTGGACAGTAACACAGAACAGTGGGGAGATTAGATGTATAGACTGTGACATTAAGTCTGAGGTAAATTAGATCTGCTGCACATATACAAGTTTCCATAAGGCAATAAGTGACTGCTGTTTGTATACAGATAGACAACTCAGTTAAATCAGGGAGCCTTAAACAGTACAATAGAAAATGGTACAATAAAACTTATAACAACAGAACTTAACATTTCAAATCTTGATCTAGAGTGCAGGTTTACTTTACAATATTTGATTAAATATTATGCAGTTTTAATCACCCAGTCATCCAGTCCTTGAGATCCCTGGAATATTGCATTCGAAGTTGCTAGTTAATATCATTGCAATGGTGAGCTGGTCATGTGTATACCTGTAGATACTGGTTGCTGCCAGAGAGTCTGTTGACAACACATGTCATAAAACATACAAGTCTGGTTGGAATCAATAACTTTGCGGCGGATTGAATTGAAAATTCGATTGCAGTTTGCACATCATACTACCAAATCTAAAAAAACAGAGTTCCGCCAAAAGATGGGAAAAGAATAAGGCGCCATCCTGCTGTTTTGTAACCACCAGTATATGGCAACCATTCTGAAATGGCACCTAATCAGCGTGTAGCCTACTATGGAATAAAGAAATGGGCGTGTACATTATTGTGAGAAAATAGGGTGTTCTTAATGTTGCTGCATTTGCAGTTACCACAGTCTTAAGATGAAAAGATACAATTGATATATGTTTAATGATAACCAAATATGTAGCAAATATTTTACAAATTATACAAACTACATAATGTGAAAAGTATAATCAAACATACTACATTGCACATACATTTTCAATCTGACTAAGTTCAGACCTATTCTATAATTAACATAAGACTTGACTGATAAAATAATTTTAGTCAAATAGACCAGTATACTGTACAGACCCACCACCCCAACCCCAACAATCACTGGAGAAAACCATGACGAGGTACAAAAATACTTAGCAGTACTGTCAATCTTTTTTTTTTTTTATTAGAAGTTAAATTTAATTTAGCACTTTGAGTAGTAAGACTTTTAGATGGTTTCACAGACCTTGGTTAGCATTAATCTTGGATTAAATTAACACTAAATAGTACCAGATTAGCTTTAACTGTGGACTATGAAACCAGCAATATAGCCCATTTACAGTCTGGTATGCCACCCATTCTCTCTTTGAAATTGTTTCTGTATTTTAATTGGCACATAAGTAAATATACGGCTAAGACAGGTTTAAAAGATTACGGAAATTCAATAACGTAATTGTTTTCAACAGAACACTCTAGCTACAGAGAGTAAATGAAAGTTATCAAATACATGGCATCTGTCAGCAGTCGGTAAACACCACCATTATGCATAACATAATACTCTGCCACATGCAAGTCCATTGTGAGCCAGTATCTTTTTAAAGGCACTGTAACAGGAGGCATCAGGAGCTGGGGTGAATAAAGACAGATGCCTATTATGGGAAAATGTCTGTCATTCAATATTCATAAATATTTAACCTTGACCTAAACCACAAGAATAGATTAAAGGATTATTTTAGCTGGCATGTTTCATGGCAAAGGAAAAAGTAAGGAAGTGAAAATGAAATACAAGGCGTTAGTGGAAATGTAAATTTAGCATAAAGCTCATGATTAAGAAGTCTGTGAATTGGATACACATTGTTACATATTTTGCTGAATGCCATCATGGGTACAATACCAATGAACCAGTAGTGTAGATATCATTCTGTCATCACTCCCAAGCAATGTCTGCTTCTTGTAACACAAAACTGGTAACTGAGTCTATACGTGGGGAACAGAAGATAGCTAGATATGTTGTAAAACTTGTTAGAATAAGAGTACCATTGCTCTTCAGATCCTGTGGATTTATGCAACATTAGCTTTGTTTTCATTAATCAATTTACTTTTTTTCACTTTGTGGTTATTCATTTAAAAAATCTGCAGTTATTTTTCAAAAAGTTTCTTTGAATGTTCTGTTATTGGTACGAACCTTGTTGTTTCAGAGTTCCTATCATTTCTTGGTTACATTTCCATGTCAACACAACACATAGATAAATGATGCCACATGTTACCATAAATACTCCATTCTAGTATTCAAGTCAATGTACATAATAATTGAACTGTACTCATGTTGTTTGATTGAAGTACATTTGGTTTGTTACTCAGTTATGGTAATAATATAAATGTTGTGCCATTCAGCTGGCATTGGGCAACCATGATCAACTTTGATTGTTTTACCATGAAAAAACACGGTTTACATTGGATGCAAATAATATCTTACCGGTATATGAAGTTGTTGGATGCAATTGTTGTAAAGCTGGATTTAGGTCTCTGATTAAACTTTGTGTTTGAAATGTCAGACAAATAAAAACAAGCAATGCTATACAGTTACAATACACTGAACAAAAATAGAAACGCAACATGTAAAGTGTTAGTCCCATGTTTCATGAGCTGAAATAAAAGATCCTAGAAATTTTCCATAAGCACAAGAAGTTTATTTCTCTCAAATTTTGTGCACAAATTTGTTTACATCCCTGTTAGTGAGCATTTCTCCTTTGCCAAGATGATCCATCCACCTGACAGGTGTGGCATATCAAGAAACTGATTAAACAGCATGATCATTACATAGGTGCACCTTATGCTGGGGACAATAAAAGGCCACTCTAAAATGTGCAGTTTTGTCACACAACACAATACCACAGATGTCTCAAGTTTTGGTGGAGCGTGCAATTGGCATGCGTACTGCAGGAATGTCCACCAGACTTTTTGCCAGAGAATTGAATGTTCATTTCTCTACCATAAGCCACCTCCAACGTCGTTTTAGAGAATTTGGCAGTAGTCCAACCGGACTCACAACTGCAGACCACATGTAACCACGCCAGCCCAGGACCTCCACATCTGGCTTCTTCACCTTCGGGATCGTCTGAGACCAGCAACTCAGACAGCTGATGAAACTATGGGTTTGCACAACCGAAGAATTTCTGCACAAACTGTCAGAAACCGTCTCAGGGAAGCTCATCTGTGCGCTTGTCGTCCTCCCCAGGCTCTTGACCTGACTGCAGTTCGGCGTCATAACCAACTTCAGTGGGCAAATGCTCACCTTCGATGGCCTCTGGCATGCTGGAGAAGTGTGCTTTTCACGGATGAATCCTGTTTCAACTGTACTGGGGAGATGGCAGACAGCGTGTATTTGCTGATGTCAACGTTGTGAACAGAATGCCCCACGGTGGCGGTGGGGTTATGGTATGGGCAGGACAACGAACACAATTGCATTTTATTGATAGCAATTTGAATGCACAGAGATACCGTGACGAGATCCTGAGGCCCATTGTCGTGCCATTCATCCGTCGCCATCACCTCATATTTCAGCATGATGATGCACGGCCCCATGTCACAAGGATCTGTACACAATTCCTGGAAGCTGAAAATGTCCCAGTTCTTCCATGGCCTGCATACTCACCAGACATGTCACCCATTGAGCATGTTTGGGATGCTCTGGATCGACGTGTACGACAGCGTATTCCAGTTCCTGCCAATATCCAGCAACTTCGCACAGCCATTGAAGAGGAGTGGGACAACATTCCACAGGCCATAATCAACAGCCTGATCAACTCTATGCGAAGGAGATGTGTCGCACTGCATGAGGCAAATGGTGGTCACACCAGATACTGACTGGTTTTCTGATCCACGCCCCTACCTTTTTTTTTTAAGGTATCTGTGACCAACACAGACAGCAAAAAGAAGGGAGGTCATGATTGTTGGGGACTCCATATTGAGAAACACAGCAAGTTCAATTCGCAGTTTGGAACCCCTTACTACAACAGTGTGCTGCCTTCCAGGAGCCTCGGTCAAGCACATCACTGAGA